>NC_081184.1:80829486-80906642 GCF_029867415.1 Vicia villosa | reverse complement strand
GGTTTTCATATGTTCTTGCTTCTTGATTCAAATCACTTGGTTCTATGACCTAAATCATAGCTCTTGCTTTCGCCTCGAGTTATACACCATTTTCACTCATTTTTGTACTAGATATCCAGCACATATAAATACCATTTTCTTTCAAAGTTTTTCATAATGTCATAAAATATACACTTAAATATTGTTTTGAAAACTCATAACTCACATGTTCTCACATTTTCAGAAAAAGTTTTGAATCTTTCTTGAACATTTGCAAACAATTTCTTTCACCTTCTACCTTATTTTAATTCCATTTTTACATGGATCTAAATCTCAACTTTGGAGATTTGTAATTGTTAAGGAGATTCGTAATTGTTAAGGAGATTTTGTTAATCGGTTAAACGTTTCTTTGAAGATTTGTTTAAGATTTTGGAGGTTCACAAGGCGTTTGGTGTTATGGCTGGTTTTGTTAATTTAAGTGGAAAAGGAGGAGGTTCTTCTCTCCATATTCACTTTGGTAGTGTTGCGTTGAAGCATATGGACAAGGTGGGAGTTCTTCTCAATCTTCACACATACCAAATATCAAGATAACGATAGGATTGAGGAAAGTTCGCTGCAAAATAGAGAATTTGGAGCACAATTATTGGGTCTCGAAGATTCGAGGAGATTTCACGTAAGGGTATCGCAAGAATTCAATTCAGATACTGTGTACGAATCAAGTGATCTAAATAGAAGATTTTTATATTGTCATCGTTATTTGGATATTGTGATTTTACTAAAACTTGTATAATTTGAAACAAATAATATCGGAAGACCTAAAATTTTCAATGGCCAACCATCAGAGAGTGGATTAAGTTTACCAAGGATGATAGATGAACCACTATATATCCCTATGTATTTCTCTCTCTCTCTCTCTCTCTCTCTCTCTCTCTCTCTCTCTCTCTCTCTCTCTCTCTCTCTCTCTTTCTCTCTCTCCCCTCTTTTAATTTTGTAGGATTTGCATGTTTGGTTATTTTTATCGCTTTCATATAATCTTATGCTGTTAGGTGTTGCCTTAGTAGCGATTTATTTGTTAAGTGTAAATTTTGTTAAAATCGCCACTTTAAATTTTTCCTGTTGGTGATTTAACTGAAATTTATGAATATAAAATCCTTATTGCATTGATATTGTACAAATACACATCTTGTGTAGTTTTGCTATAAATTAAATTCAATACATTGATTTGTTCATTTGGGTTTATTCTTCAATTTGATCTTTGTTGTATTGAATACTGATCAAGATGTTATGTGCAAAATAAAGCAAATTTGCTTCCACCGTGCAAACTATCTTATTTTTCAAACTCTGATAAAACATTTTTCTAAACAAAGTTTTCAACTAAAGTTTAAATTGAGAGGTCTGTTCACCCCCTCTCTTGATTATTGTATTTTTCATATTCTTGCCCAATAATCTTATGGTGGGCTCTCTTTATATTGGCGTAAGTTGCTTATAGCCCGACTTTTCTTTTGGTTGTCCTTTCCGAAGTATTTCAAGGTCTCTTATATGCTGGTGTCATGTCAGGTGAGTCGATGTGGCTTCTTAGTGGAATATCAAGTTGGCCTTCTAGTCAAGTTGGCTTTGCCCTTGCTACTTTAGGACATGCTATTCTTACTTTTCCAGAAGTATTTTGACTCATCTTTAGGAAATGCTTCTGTCTAACTACTAAGTCCTCTACAAGTACAAATTATGGTTCCTACTTGATTCTCTTCTAACAGCCTTCATTTTTGCAAGATGATTCTGATGGTTTCTTGATTTGTGTAAGGAGAATCTAAAGGGTTCCTACTTGGCGCTCTTCTAAAAGCCTTGGTTTGTGCAAGGTGAGCCAAGTGGGTTCTCGCTAGGTGCTCCTCTAAGAGCCTTGATTTGCGCAAAGAGAGCATGATAAGTTCCTTCTTGGCACTCTTCTAAGAGCCTTGATTTGTTTATGAAGAAACTGGTGCGTTCTTGTTTGAACTCTTCTAAAAACCTTGATTTGGGTAAAGAGACCCTGATGGGTTCCTACTTGGCTATCTTCTATGAACCTTTATTTGTGCAAGGAAATCCCGATGATTACTTCTAAAAATACTAAGCTTTGAATAAATTCAGAGTAATAACATTAGATATGCTTTTCATCGATCAACAATAACCTTATTATTTCTAAATAGGATTACTTTCTGGGCAATATTTTCTACCTTGAAAAAGAAGTAATTTAACAAGATTTGTCGCTTTCGCGTATTTATAACCTGATTTTACTCTCTAAATAACATCGTTCGCTTTCGCGTACCCAACGCTCTACGCATTAAAGTAGAAAAAACTATTTTAAGAAATTGGATTCTTCACTCAGTTGAAAAGTAGTTTTGATTGGAAAATTTAACTTAAAATGGCTCCTGGATTTCGTTCTTACCCAACGTGTTCACAACTTTACTTTTGTAATAGCCGATCAGATTAAGTTCAGAAAAATTGCATAAAAACCAAAGCAGCCCATAGTATCAATCTTAAGAAATAACAAACTGATTATCATCGAATTGACGGTCCTCATATTCTAGTATTGACATATTAGCTGGACATAATTATGGTAAAAGTAAAAACGATTGTTTGAAAGACGGAATTAAACATGTTAAGTGATAATTAAAAACGTGCAATAAAATAAGTGTGCAAAGTAAAATAAAGTTGATATAATGTAAATAATGCTGAATTAAATAAGAACCTGCTCCAAATGAAGGCTTGAATGTGGTACAACGAAAATAAAATTCATAGTAAAGTGCTCCAAGCTCGACAACAATAACCATGCGATAACTCTCCGATGTGAAGAATTAAAGCTTTTGGAATGTGAATTTATGCCTAAGTTGTACTAATTTTGGATGAATTAAAAAGTGAAGTGTAACTACTATTTATAATGCTTAGAAAACCTAAAATGTTAAGTGGTGGCTGCTGACTTCGTGTGAGAGGATATAGGGAGGAATGGAGGAAGTGAATACCAAGCCCTAGCCCATTTTTCAATCATATATCTTTGTAGAACAATGTAATGAACAATAGAGTTGTTGCTCATATAGTGTTATAGGTCTAGGATTCTTCTTGTAAATTGTTCTAACACATGAGTTATTTCTCGTACATGTGTTAAACAATATGTGCTTAATGTATTTGTGTAATCTGCTTAAAAGAAGCACTCATGTAAACACAAGTTTATCAATTGAACGTTGATTGTTCCTTGAGAGACCAAGTGAAGGTAATAGACTTGAGAAGACAGTGGCTGCAGTCATTGTGGGAAATCCTCTTAAAAGACCGAGTGAAGGTCAGAAGTCTAAAGGGGTCAATGAATGTTATATCTGTAGATCAGATCATTGAACGGTTCATTGTTGGTCAGTCACAAGTGGTTCTTGTGCAAGGGTGTTAGTCACAAATGATGGTTTGTGCAGGTAACAATGAATGTTATATCTGTGGATCAGATCACTAAATAGTTCATTGTTGGTCAGTCACAAGGGGTACTTGTGCAAAAGGTTATTAGTCACAGGGGTGCTTGTGCAGGGAACAATGAATGTTATATCTGTTAACTCTGATCACTGAACTTGTCATTGGTTGTTAGTCTCCGATTGTTTCCCGTGCAAGGTTGTTACCCACAGGGTTGTTTGTGCGACGTTAGTCACCGGATGTTGCCCGTGCAATTTTAATCTGATTGGTTATAGCGGATTAAGACCTTGTTTAAGGCAAAATCACGTCGGAAGGGTGGTCTGGATTAGCTTGAGATTCTCTCAAGTGAACTAGGATATATCTGGTGTTCATTTATTTATTTAATGTTTAATGTTTTCCAGTTATCAGAAGCTTAAAGAAGTCTTAACTTTCTAAGAAGGAAAACTGCTTTTGAGAAACGATAAGCTTTTGATAAGTAAGAGATTATAGCTTCTGATTAATAGCAACCTCGTAAGCTTCCGCGCGAGAGTTTAAAAAAGAAAAGGAATAATTGAAAACCTAATTCAAACCCCCCTTTTCTTGTATTTTTCTCCACCTTCAATTGGTATAAGAGCTTCGACTCTATATTGATTTTTAATCAAACACTTAACCATGTAGAGAGATTCAGGAAGAGAAAAACTCTAGTTGCTATAAAACTGTTGAAAACAACATTAATTCTGAACCCAGTTGTCAGAAGCTATCTTGGGAAAATAGTTTCAATAAAGATCTCAGTCTCCACTAAACCATCAGAAGATATTGAGTTTATAATCACCCAAGTGATGCTGTCATCATAGGCACGCAAAGAAATTGTCAAAATGAGATTTGAATCCTCTGAAGGTTGAAGATTCAACAAGTAGAAGAAATGCTAGATCAGACTCTGAAGAAGAAGAAGCTGCAAGCATAGTTCTGAATTTGGAAGGCAAATGTTCAAGCTTTCAAAATTAAAGGTAAAAAGGAATCAAGCTGTTTTTGAAGGGAAGCTTTGACTGGTCAGAAATTCTAAACTCTATCTTTAATTATGCTTTACTGTATATCTTTATTAGAGTTAGAACTCCTTTCGTCTCCCTGACATTAAAATCAATTTTCCTTCATCATTATGTTTTGACTAAGAAACTTGCTAAACATTGTCATTGCATTTATAATATTCATCCATTTAGTAAGTTATTATCATGGAAATGAAAAGTCTTTAACATGCTTTATCCTCCTTGAGCCTTGTCCTTTCATTATCTGTCTTGAAACTTGCCATTTGTCGCGTCTCTTCAGTTTTTTATTTAAAATGTCTGTTTCAAAATCTTTTAGTGAGTCTGTCACATTTCCTTCTGCTTATATTCTCTCATCTGTTTCTTTGTTTTGTATTAATTTTATTTTGTCATATATTTTTGTGTTCTTTATTTTTCCTTATCATGCCTGTAAAAACCTTCCATGGAGATGGAGAACGTCTTGAAGTTCATTATGAAAAAAAGCCTGTATTCTCTAGGCTAGCTCCTTTTGATTACATCTTCAAACATAGCATCTTATCTCAAGGATGGTCAAAATACCTGGATACGATGCATTGACCTATTTATCCCAATTCGGTCAAAGAGTTTTGGAAGTATGCCACTGTTGTCAAAAGTGGTAACATTATCTCTTCAAATATCTTCGAGACTCCCTTCGTGATCAATCCTTTGTGTATCTCTGCAGCCATTTGTTGTCCCTTATCTGGCACTATTGTTGAAAAGTTTCATACCAGATACGTTCAATAAAGGCTCAGTACCATTCATGACACATCCAAAGATTTTACACCAACTAATTCTAAAACTCTTCTTCCCGTTGCTGGTATATGGTTTAAGTTTATTCTGAATAACTTAAGGCAAAGAAAGTTTAATCTGGACACTCTAGAATTTGATGACAGAGTTCTCATTTAATTTCTCATGAATGATATTAAAATAAATCTTCCTCAGACCATCTTCAACTATCTAGAAAGGTCAATTGCTATCTCCAGGAACCATCAACAATCCTTCATACCTTTCGGGAGAGTTCTCTCTGCAGTCTTTACTCACATTGGGCTTATCTGCACAATTCTTTGCTATGGACCCAAACATACTCTTAAAGAGGAAGTTAGATGAAAAATCATGTCTATTTAACTTAGCTAGACTATGTTAGTTATAATAGCTGCATCTATGTTTGTCTTATGGTTGTGCAATCTATGTACTCTGTACTATTTACGAGTGAATGAAAAGTGTAAGGTTAATCTTTATGTTTAGAAGTAATTCAAGTCATTATCTATGTTCAGACGCATAATAACCTTATCTAGATATGATATAAAATGTTTTACCTCTCATTCTGCATTAGCATTAATTGTGTTTAACTCTAAATTTTCTTCAAGAATAATGGACCTTCTGGTAAGACATTCATTATATCCAAAAATTGATACGAGACTGTCTAATCTCAGCAACATAAGTTTTGAGCATTTACCTCTGATGTTTATTTGTTTGTTGATAATCAAGGAACTCTGAACAAGTTCACTAGGCATTCTTAGACAGTTCAAGATGGAAGAAATCCACTAGAGATGAAGAATCTTCAGAGTCAGACAGAGATCAGAAGAGATGAGCTTATCAGAAGTCGAAGACTGTCTGCAAACATCAGAAAGAGGATTAAGGATTAGAAGTTATGTCAAGACGGACCTTGACATTTCAAGAAGAGATTTTACAAACCAGGCTCTGTGCTTTTCAAGACTGAATTTAAGAAACCAAGCCTTTAAGATTGAAGATGAGGATCTGAGAGACTTCAATGAGAAGAAATGTAATCAGGCTCTAAAAGATTACATTTAGGCACTAGATTTTCTGGAATGGAAATCAGGCTATGAAATAAATCTATCAGTTAGGCTCTGATAATGAGAGACCTCATGACTCAAGACCTAAAGATAGTATCTAATCTATTGGAACCAGAGGAAGTTACCCAAGATGGTTCAGAATCAGGATATTTGATCTATATCAAGTCTAAAATTCAGGGGAAGTGTCTCATCTGAGAAACAGGTTTTGATAAATGGCATGGCCAATCTCAGTAGAACCTAACTCTTGATTTTGTGCTACGGATGTTCTTATGAACAGTAGCAGTCCAACGTCAAGAGTCTCTGAAGTGATGTGACTCTGATGTATAAAGAAAACAAGCTATGAAGATATGAAGACTTAAGTTCTGATGAACAAGTCCATACGCTAAAGGCTTATAGTCTGAAATACTATATGGAAATATCACTCTATGTTCCGATAACCCAAGATTACTAATTTTGTGAGTCTAGGGATCAGAGAATAACTATGAACAAGCATAAATTAAATTTTGGAGGTTACACATTCAGGGGGAGTTGTTGCCGAAAACTCTAAATATGGTGTGATATGAAGTTATCAGAATCTAAAGGACATCATCGAATATCTCTTGCGATTCAATGTTCAAATCCTTTTTTATTATGACAAAAAGGGGGAGAATAGATGGATGATTTTAATAGAAGAAACATGTCATAAGTCTTAGACTCAGGGAGAGTATCGCTCTTAACAGAAACTTTATTTTTCATGATATTACCCTATAAAATTGTTCCATCAAAATACATGTTTTGGTCATCATCAAAAAGGGGGGAGATTGTAAGAACAAGATTTGTTCAAGCAATAAGTCTCTATGTTTTGACAATAACAGCACACATATTTTGTATGTAACAATTTAGTTTCTAATAGTTTTTTGAGTGTGCAGATATTATGTTCAAAGAGATTTTGGATTGTTGTCCACAAAGAATCATCAAAATCAATCAAGGCAACTCAGAAACACTATTTTATGCTGAATGATCATCAAAAGAAGTTAGTGTACATTTCTCAACAAGCTGCTGCTTCAGAAGTTACAAGTAATCAGAAGGAGTCAAAGTCAGAACCAGCACTCCAACATCAGAAATCAGCAAAATCGAGCTTTCAAGCAAAAATTAAAAGTTGAGATTTGTTCATCAGAAGAGTTGTTGCTTCCATTTCTGAAGACAAATTCGAAGATTCGGAATATATATCAGATACATCAAAGGTCAAGTCAAGCATAAGAAGATCAGACTCAAGGATGCATTGAAGATCAGAAGACGAAGATTCAAGAATCAGAACTGCCTTCATCAAAGGAAGAACTCATTTCCTGATTGGCTGTTGTCATAAATATCTAGAAAGTAAGGTTTTAACTTTAAGGATTCTGAAGCAAAATCTGGACAAGCTACAATGTCACAAGTCAACTCCATATCAGAAGTCATGTATCGTTTCTTCAGAAGAGCTGCTATTATCAATTCTGATAAAGGAGACTCTAACTCTTATGGGATAATGATTCTACTCTTCTCTCTAAGTAGTTTCTGAAATACACATCAGAATCATTATCAAAAGAAGAAGACAAGTTGATCTCCTCCAAGCTTACTACTTCACAACCAGAAGTACATTATATGAGGATAAGATCAAAGAACTTGGTTAAGAAGGAAATAGTACAGTAGCACATCTCTCAACCATCTGTACGTATTATTCCTCAGAAGCTGTCTCCCACTTGTTAGAACAAGAAATGTTCTTATCAATATTCTTAGTTTTGATGATAACATTATATATGAATTTTGTATAAGACAATGTGGTACTCTAATTATTCACATTTTCCATTTCAGGAAAAGTCTAAAAGAGTATGCACAAAATCAGCATTCAGAAGCTCTGACCTAGAAGATCTAGATGGCTTCATCAGAACATGGTCTGGAAGACATCAGAAGATGGTCTTGAGAAAATCAGAACATGATCTGGAAGTCATCAGAAGATGGCAATCAGAATCAAGGCTATGAAGATCTAATAGGTATCACGCTCCAAAGCACTTCCAAAGTCTGATGACTGAAGTTGCATCTGCACCAATGCTGAAGACTCTTATATTCAAATGTTATTCTAATAGTCTGAGTCTAGAAGCAAGTACAAGATGAAAAGGCTACAACGTCAAATCTGTCTGACTGACAAAAGGAACGTTAGAAGCTACAAAAGGCAAAGTCAGCAAAAGCAGTTGAAGCATGGCTCGAGGTAGTTGACAAAAGAGTCAAACATTAAATGCAGTAGTTTACTATTCATGCAAAGCATTAAATGCTACTCAACGGTCACATTTTCTCACTGCCTATATAAAGAAGTTCTGATGCTGAAGCAGCTAACAACACTCTTGCTCTCGGTACCAAAACGCTGCCAAAACGTTATCACACAAAAACAGCAAGAAACTTCATCTTCAACCTCACAACATTGTAATATCTTACTGAGTGTTTAGAACTTAATATTGAGAGAAATATCACTTGGTGATTATAGCTTATTAAGAAGAAATTTAAACTCTTGTAATATTGTTTACATCTTTGTAAAAGGAATTTCCTAGAGTGATCAAGTTGTGATCTGTATACTCTAGAAGACTTAGAAGTTGTCTAAGTGGAGAACCATTGTAATCAAGATTGATTAGTGGATTAAATCCTCGGTTGAGGTAAATCACTCTATCAGGGGTGGACTGGAGTAGTTTGGTTAACAACGAACCAGGATAAAAATAACTGTGTGATTATTTTTTATCTACCATTTTTAAAAACAACCCTTATTCAATCCCCCCCTTTCTAAGTGTTTTTCACTCCTTCAATTGGAATCAGAGCGCCGGTTCTAGGTGCAAACACTTAACCGTGTTAGAGAAAAGATTCAGGGAGAAAAACACAAAATGGTTGATCTAACAACTCCAACTCCTACTGAGCAGAACAACAATGGTAACAATGGAAGTAGTAGTTTTAATGGATTCAATAGACCACCAGTATTTGATGGTGAGAACTTTGAATATTGGAAAGATAGACTTGAAAGTTACTTTCTATGCCAAGATGGTGATTTACGGGATCTAGTGTTGGATGGTTACAAACATCCAGTATCTACTCTAGGAGTCAAGCTCACTAGATAGACTATGAGTGATGATCAAAAGAAAGAGTACAAAAATCACCACAAAGCAAGAACTATATTGATAAATGCCATTTCACATGTTGAGTATGAGAAGATCACAAACAGAGAAACTGCTCATGACATCTTTGAATCTCTGAAGATGACTCATGAAGGAAATGCACAAGTCAAGGAGACAAAAGCTCTGGCTCTAATCTAGAAGTATGAAGCTTTCAGAATGGAAGATGATGAAAACATTGAAGCAATGTTATCCAGATTTCAAACCTTGACTGCTGGATTAAGAGTTCTTGACAAGGGATACACAAAAGCTGATCATGTTAAGAAGATAATCAGAAGTCTACCTAGAAGATGGGGATCAATGGTTACAACATTCAAGATTGCAAAGAACTTGAATGAAATATCTCTTGAGGAGCTTATAAGTGCACTAAGGAGTCATGAGATTGAGCTAGTTGCAAATGAGCCTCAGAAGAAAGGTAAGTCTATTGCTTTAAAATATAAAAATAAATACTATGCTAACGCTTTTCAGGCAGAAGAAAAAGAATTGGACGAATCAGAGTCAGAAGAAGAAGATGAATTATCTCTCTTATCTAGAAGAGTGAATCAACTCTGGAAGAGCAAGTAGAGAAGATTCAAGAACTTCAAGAAACCTGAAAAGGGAGAATCTTCTGAACACAAAAGATCTGGCAAGAAGGTAGTGTGCTATGAATGCAAAGAACCTGGACACTACAAGAATGAATATCCTAAGCTTCAGAGAGAAAAGCCTAGAAAGAAGTTTGAAAAGAAGAAAGGCATGATGGCTACATGGGATGACACCGATTTCATCTGATCAAGAGTCAGACTCTGAAGATGAACAGGCCAACATAGCACTCATGGCAACAGTTGATGCTAAAGAAGAATCTACTTCTGATTCAGACTCTGATGAGGTATTTTCTGAACTCACTAGAGAAGACTTAGTTTTCAGCTTATCAGAACTTCTGGAAGTCAAGAGTCAACTTAGTATCAAATACAAAAAGCTCAAAAAGTTTTTTGCATCTGAAACTAAGAGACTTGAAATAGAAAACTTTGAACAAAAAGGAAAAGTTTTAAAATTAACTAAAGATGTTGAAACATCTTCAAGTTCAGATATGTCTATTCCAAGCACTAACAATATTCTGAAAGAATATGACTTGAGCTTCAGAAAGTTCTTATCTAGAGGTATAGGCAAAAGTCAGCTAGCCTCTATGATTTATGGTGTTAGTGGAAACAAAAGAATAGGTATAAGCTTTAAGGGAGAAATCCCATATAAACTTGAACCTGTTGATGAAATGATCATTAATACAAACCTTTGTATGAACAATTCAAGTACGGTCATTCTCATGATATAAAACATACGTCACACTCTAAGAGTTTCCATATCACACACACAAAGAAATATGTTGTTGCACATTCTGGAAAATCTTATGTAAAATCTCAATTCAATCAGAACGTAAGAAGGACTAACCCCAAAGGACCCAAAAGAATGTGGGTACCTAAGGAAAAGATAATTCCTGTTGCAGATCTCCTTCACAGTGCAAAAGATTAACATGTCATGGTACCTGGACTCTGGGTGCTCATGTCAAATGACGGGAAGAAGGTCTATGTTCAAAAGTCTGGAACTTAAATCTGCTGGAGAAGTAAAGTTTGGAGGGAATCAAAAGGGCAAAATCATAGGCTCAGGAACCATATGTATTGGTAATTCTCCCTCTATAACTAATGTTCTTTTAGTAGATGGATTAGCTCATAAATTATTATCCATAAGTCAAATAAGTGACAATGGTTATGACATAATCTTTAATCAAAAGTCTTGTAAAGCTATTAGTCAGAAGGATGGCTCAATCCTATTTACAGGCAAGAGAAAGAACAACATTTATAAGATTGATCTTTCAGATCTTAAGAACCAACAGGTTACTTGCCTTCTGTCTGTTAACAAAGAGCAGTGGGTCTGACCCAGAAGATTGGGTCATGCTAGTTTGAGAAAGATTTCTCAGATTAACAAACTTAATCTGGTCAGAGGACTCCCTAATCTGAAATATAAATCAGATGCTCTTTGTGAAGCACGTTAGAAAGGGAAGTTTTCAAAACCTGCATTTAAATCTAAAAATGTTGTCTCTTCCTCTAGGCCTTTAGAACTTCTACACATTGATCTTTTTGGCCGAATCAAAACAGCATCAATCAGAGGCAAGAAATATGGATTGGTCATTATAGACGACTATATCATATGGACTTGGGTAAAGTTCTTAAAACAAAAGGATGAGTCACATTCTGTGTTATTTGACTTCTGTAATCAGATCCAATCTGAAAAGGAATGTAAATTCATAAAAGTCAGAAGTGATCATGGTGGTGAATTTGAGAACAGATTCTTTGAAATTTATTTCAAAGGAAATGGTATTGCCCATGATTTCTCTTGTCCTAGAACTCCACAACAAAATGGAGTTGTAGAACGAAAGAATAGGACTCTACGAGAAATGGCCAGAACCATGATCAATGAGACTAATATGGCTAAGCATTTCTAGGCAGAAGCAATTAACACAGCTTGTTATATTCAGAATAGAATCTCCATTAGGCCTATTCTAAATAAGACTCCTTATGAATTGTGGAAGAACAGAAAGCCTAACATTTCATATTTCCATCCATTTGGATGTGTTTGTTTTATTCTGAGTACTAAAGATCATCTGAACAAGTTTGATTCCAAAGCTCGGAAGTGTTTCCTTCTTGGATATTCTGAACGCTCTAAGGGCTACAGAGTATACAATACTGAAACTCTGATAGTTGAAGAATCAATCAATATCAGATTTGATGATAAGCTTGGCATTGAAAAGCCAAAGCAGTTTAAGAATTTTGCAGATATAGACATCTCTAACTCAGATCATGAAGAACCCAAGGGAAAGGATGTATCAGAAGATCAAGTTGCAGCTTCTCTAGAGAATCTCAGAATATCTGAAGAGTTAACACTAATAAGATCTTCTAGAATCAATTCTGCACATCCAGAAGATGTTATAATTGGAAAGAAAGATGATCCCATTAGAACAAGAGCATTCCTAAAGAACAATGCAGAATGTCAATTTGGTTTAGTATCTTTGATTTAGCCAACTTCTGTTGATCAAGCTCTGGAAGATGCTGACTGGATAGTTGCTATGCAAGAAGAGTTAAATCAGTTTACAAGGAATGATGTTTGGGATCTGGTTCCAAGACCTAACGGATTCAATATCATTGGAACAAAATAGGTTTTCAGAAACAAGCTGAGTGAGAAAGGTGAAGTCATCAGAAACAAAGCCAGAATGGTTGCTCAGGGATATAGTCAGCAAGAAGGTATTGACTATACTGAAACCTTTGCACCAATGGCCAGGTTAGAATCTATTAGATTATTAATTTCTTTTGCCACTCAGAATAACATCACTCTGTATCAGATGGATGTTAAGAGTGCCTTTTTAAATGGTTATATAGATGAAGAAGTTTATGTTCACCAACCTCCTGGTTTTGAAGACTCTAAGTCTCCAGAACATGTTTTTAAATTAAAGAGATCATTATACGATTTGAAGCAAGCTCCCAGAGCTTGGTATGACAGATTAAGTTCTTTCCTTCTAGATAATGGTTTCACAAGAGGAAAAGTAGACACAACTCTCTCCTGTAAAACCTATAAAAAGGATATGTTAATTTGTCAAATTTATGTTGATGATATTATTTTTTGAACATCTAATGCTACACTTGGAAAGGAGTTTGCTAAGTCTATGCAGGCAGAATTTGAGATGAGCATGATGGGGGAACTCAAATATTTCCTAGGCATTTAGATCAATCAAACCTCTGAAGGAACTTATGTTCATCAGACTAAGTATGTCAAAGAACTTCTGAAGAAGTTTAATCTATCTGAAAGCAAAGAAGCAAAAACTCCAATGCATCCACCTTGCGTATTAGGTAAGGATGAGGTAAGCAAGAAGGTAGATCAGAAGATCTACAGAGGTATGATAGGATCTCTTCTCTATCTGACTGCTTCTAGACCTGATATTTTATTCAGTGTGTGCTTGTGTGCTAGATTCCAATCAGATCCTAGAGAATCTCACTTAACTGCTGTTAAGAGAATTCTTAGGTATCTGAAAGCTGCTACTAATATTGGTTTAGTCTACAGAAGATCTGAAGAATACAACTTAGTAGGATATTGTGATGCTGATTACGCTAGAGATAGAGTTGAAAGGAAAAGTACTTTTGGAAGCTGTCAGTTTCTGGGAAGTAACCTGATATCCTGGTACAGCAAGAAGCAAGTAACAATTGCACTCTCTACTACAGAAGCATAATACGTAGTTGCTGCTGGATGTAGTACACAGATGCTCTGGATGAAAAGTCAGCTAGAAGACTATCAGACATATGAGAGTAACATTCCTATATTCTGTGATAATACTTCTGCTATTTGTTTATTTAAAAATCCTATTTTACATTCTAAAGCTAAACATATAGATATTAAACATCAATTTATTAGAGATTATATTCAGAAGGGTGTTCTTTCTTTAAACTTTATAGATACAAACCATCAATGGGCTGATATCTTTACAAAACCCCTGACTGAAGATAGGCTTAAGTTCATTCTGAAGAACATCAGTATGGATTTATGCCCTGAATGAAGGAATTGAGATGATTTGATATATGGATTGGTTTGAAAATGTTGATTTATTTTATTATCAGATGTTCTGTTTATGTATGTTCATATGGATACTCTAATTCTATTATCACTAACGTTTCATGTGTCTAAGTATGATACAGAGCTTCTATTAAAGCAAAACAGTTGTCACCAACTACTCCAGATGATGATCACGTGTTCATTCTGAAGGGACAAGCATGCATGCAGTTGATGAGACGCCGCCCTAGGTAACTGTGTAAATCTTTTCAAATCTCACGCTATCTCCACTAACGTCTCTCAACATTAAATGTGATTGATCCATATTCTGTAACCGCTTGCATTTAGAATCTCATTGCATTTCTTTTTCACGTCCGTGTCTATATAAACACACATCATATTCATTTTCTCTCTTTTCACTCCTTCATCATATTCATTGTTTATGCATTTCTGTCTCCTCTTCTGCCTTCATAAAAACCCAAAATCTAAGAAACCCAGAAATCTCAAGTGTTCTTCAATGGCTTCTTCTTCTACTCAACACAATGCTTCGTCTTCTCAACAACAACAACAACAACAAGAACAACAAGAACAACAGCAACAACAATATGTTCTCTCTCCTTTGAAGACCTGTTTGATTCCATACGCAGATTTAGAAGTTCTCTGTGAACTTATGGTTGATTTTGAAAATCTTCAAGCGCACAACTTCAACATCAAGACGAACATGTTGGTTCAAGGATGGGCAAACTACTTTGATCGTCTCATTGGACCAATTTATCCTGTTTTGGTAAAGGAATTTTGGACTCATGCTACCCTAACCTCCAATGCTATCATCTCTTTCGTCTTAGGGAAAGAGATTGTAATTTCTGAGAATCTCATAAGGAAGTTATTAAATCTCCAAGGTTTGGGTGGATTAACTGGTGCTATTCCTGGAAGAACTGATTAGGAAACAGTTTATCCAGAAATATTTACTTCTGGAAAAGGTTCACCAAACACCAAGGATCTGAAGCCCTCATACAGAGTTTGTGAAAAGATTATTCTGGGATCTCTCAACCACAGAAAATCAACTGTTTCTGCAACCTATATAAATCAAGATCAGCAGTTCCTTCTGTATTGCATTGGAAAGGGTATGAGAATTAACTTACCTCATATTCTGTTCCATCATTTGAGGACTCATGTGAAGGAATCAAGAGAAGAAGAACGACTGAAATATCTCAAAATAAAGAAGAATACCATTCCTATAGGAAGGCTAATATTAGACATTCTGACAGAAAGTGGTCTGAGATTTACTCTAACCATTCTTCTCCAAGGATTCCTTGAGATGTTGTGTTTTTTATTAAGGTAAAGCTAGATTTTAAAAGGGTCACAATTCAACCCCCCTTCTCGTGACATTTCTAGTTACTTCAAATATGATATTGAATACCGAGCTCAAAAGGCTGTGAAAGGAAGTGTGTTGGCAGAGTACCTCGCTCACCAACCAATTGATGATCATCAATCTATCAGAATAGACTTCCCGGATGAAGATATAATGTATGTTAGAGCTCAAGATTGGGATGAGCCGTTGCCAGAAGAAGGACCAGAGCCTGGATCCAAATGGGGTTTAATTTTTTATGGAGCTTCTAATGTTCATGGCCATGGTATTGGTGTTGTTATCATCACTCCTCAAGGTTCACATGTTCCTTTCATTGCAAGGATGTGTTTTGATTGTACAAATAATATTGCTGAATATGAAGCTTGCATCATGGGACTTGAAGAAGCCATTAACCTGACAATTAAGATTCTTGATGTTTATGGAGATTTTGCGCTTATGATTAATCAGATTAAAGGAGAATGGGAAACGCATCATCCTGGCTTGACCCCTTACAAAGATTACGCCAGAAGGCTGTTGACATTCTTTAACAAAGTTGAATTCCACCACATCCCTCGAGATGAGAATCAGATGGCTGATGCTTTAGTCACATTATCTTCCATGTACAAAGTGAATTTCCATAATGAGGAACCTCGGATTACAATCAGGCGTCTTGATAGACCTGCTCATGTATTCGCAGTTGAGGAATTAATAGATGAGAAACCTTGGTATTTTGATATTAAGCATTTCCTTCAGACCCAAGAGTACCCACTTGGGGCATCAAATAAGGATAAGAAAACTTTAAGGAGATTGGCTGGTAGTTTCTTCATCAATGCGGATGTTTTGTATAAGATAAATTATGACATGGTCCTGCTCAGATGCGTGGATAGACACGAAGCAGACATGTTGATGCATGAAATTCATGAAGGTTCTTTTGGTACTCATGCCAATGGACATTCGATGGCTAAAAAGATGCTTAGAGCAGGTTAATATTGGCTGACAATGGAATCTGATTGCTACAAGTTTGTAAAGAAGTGTCACAAGTGTCAAGTGTATGCTGACAAAATTCATGTGCCTCTGACACTTCTCAATGTTTTTTCCTCTCCATGGCCTTTCTCTATGTGGGGTATTGATATGATTGGCATGATTGAACCCAAGGCTTCGAATGGACATCGATTCATCCTGGTAGCAATTGATTACTTTACCAAATGGGTATAAGTTGCTTCATATGATAATGTGACAAGGCAAGTTGTGGTTAGATTCATCAAGAACAACATCATCTGTCGATATGGTGTACCAAGCAAGATCATTACTGATAACGACTCAAATCTGAATAACAATATGATGAGAGAACTGTGTGAAAGTTTCAAAATTGAACATCACAACTCTTCGCCTTATAGGCCAAAGATGAATGGAGCCGTTGAAACAGCAAATAAGAATATTAAAAACATTGTTCAAAAGATGGTTGTTACGTACAAGGACTGGCATGAGATGCTCCCATTTTCTTTGCATGGGTACCGTACATCTGTTCGTACTTGAACTGGGGAAACTCCCTTTTCTTTGGTTTATGGTATGGAAGCAGTGCTCCCTATTGAGGTTGAGATTCCATCGTTGAGAGTTTTAATGGAAACCAAGTTATCTGAGGCTGAGTGGTGTCAGAGCAGTTTTGATCAATTGAATTTGATAAAAGAAAAGAGAATGACGGCTTTATGCCATGGTCAGCTATACCAGAAAAGAATGAAGAAAGCTTTTGATAAGAAGGTTCGACCTCGTGTATTCAGAGAAGGCGACCTCGTGCTCAAACAGATATTGTCTTTCACCTTCGATTCAAGGGGCAAGTGGACTCCTAATTTTGAAGGACCATATGTCGTTAAGAAATCCTTCTCTGGCGGTGCATTAATTCTTGCGACTATGGATGGAGAAGAGCTCCCACGTCCCGTGAATGCTGATGTAGTCGAGAAATACTTCGCCTAAAAATAATAAAAGAACAGCTCGCTAAGTTGAAAACCCAAAAGGGCGGCTTAGGCAAAAAGGAGCGTCTCGGTGGACTGAAAACCCGAAAGGGCGGTCCAGGCAAAAATTAGAGACATAAACAGAATAAAATACCCAGTGGACTGAAAACCCGAAAGGGAGGTCCAGGCAAAAGTTAGGGATTCATGGCAAGTAACTACATCAGACAAGACTCGATCATCAGTAATCATCTGCTTATCATGAGAAATTCAACACATTTCAACAGAAGCCTTTGCTCAGGGATTCAAAGTTGAGAGAGAGGATGGGGTCATTACACTTTAATGTACCTTTTCCACAAAATTACCACTTTCCAAACTTTGTAATCGTCCATGGGGTCTTGCCATTTGCAGGCTACCATTCTATTAATAAAGTTTGAGCCTTTACCCATTATTTGCAATCTTATTTCTTTCATATCTCTTAAATGTCATTTATTGTTGATAGTAATTTTTGAAACAAAAATAAAATTGATTTCAACAAAATCCTCTTTTGAAAAATATAAAAGAAGTTTTATTTTTATTCATGAGTATATTACAAGGAATGGATATATTGATGTATTCATGTGAAAAAGAGGAAGAATGTATTCTAATTGGTATACCTTAGGATTGGTCCAGCAGATGCAGAACTCAGTTATTATGTTCTCTCAGCTCTGATGTTTCCTCAGTGTTGAGTAGCATTTATTCCAAAGCCATAAAAAAAGCTTGTTGTTGCAACTCTTTGCTCATGTTTGTGGATGATACTTCGAGTGCTCAGCTTGAGACATGCTTGATTATGTTATTCTTGTACTCTATCTCTTGAAGTTAATATTTGTGCTAGTTTTGGCAGCATATGCATTATTAACATGCATCAAAAATAGTCATGCATTCACATTTGCTATCATGAAGTTTACTGACAATCAGATTTCTCTTTCATCTAGAGCGTCTTTAGGCAGAAAATACTCACTTTCCTTGAAATCCCCACTGAATTTGTTTCTATGTGGATAATATGTTTCAGTTATTCTGTTCAAAATACTTATGGACAGAAATCCAGTGAGTTATTCCCTCACTTGATCCGGTCTTATTTGGCAGCTTCTTTCGATTTGGCCATGGATTGAATTTTGGTCGCTGGATGATGGATGTTGAGATTGTGCACTTGTGTTTGCACCCTCAATCCTTGAAAAGAAAAGCAAAATATTATTGATATACTTATTTTATATCTTCACCGTCAGTGGTACGTCGGTGCATCTCTTCTCACCTTCAGTGGAACGTTAGTGTATTTTATATTTTCACCGTCAGTGGTATGTCGGTGCATCTCTTCTCACCTTCCGTGGAACGTTGGTGTATCCTGTTATTTTCATCATCAGTGGTACGTCTATGTATTTTAATCATACCTTCAGTGGAACATTGGTATATTTTATCGTCAGTGGTACGACAATATATCTCTTTTCTACCTCCAGTGGAACCTTTGTAGCTCACCTTCAGTGGAACGTTGGTTTGTCTTGTTATCTTCATGGTCAGTGGTACGTCGATGTATTTTATTCATACCTTCAGTGGAACGTTGGTATATTTTATCGTCAGTGGTACGACGATATATCTCTTTTCTACCTCCAGTGGAACGTTGGTAGCTCACCTTCAGTGGAACGTTGGTGTATCTCGTTATCTTCATCGTCAGTGGTACGTCGATATATTTTTATTCATACCTGCAGTGGAATGTTTTGGTATATTTTATCGTCAATGGTACGGCGGTATATCCCTTTTCTACCTCCAGTGGAACATTGGTAGCTCACCTTCAAGTGGAACGTTGGTGTATTTTATATCCTCACCGTCAGTGGTACGACAGTATATCTCTTTTCTACCTCCAGTGAGACGTGGGTAGCTCACCAAGTGGAACGTTGGTGTATTTTATATCCTCACCGTCAGTGGTACGACGGTATATCTCTTTTCTACCTCCAGTGGAACGTTGGTAGCTCACCTTTAGTGGAACATTGGTGTATCTTATTATCTTCATCGTCAGTGGTATGTCGATGTATTTTTATTCATACCTTCAGTGGAACGTTGGTACATCTTGTTATCTTCACCGTCAGTGGCACGTCGATGTAATTCTATTCATATCATCAGTGGAACGATGGTGTTTTCCCTTTATATCTTCAAATGAAGGATTGGTATCTTTGATTCTCCAGTGAAAGGTGATATATTTTCTCATCCCCAGTGAAAGGTGATGCGTTGACCTCTCTGGTGCGAAATGTTTTCCCCAGCGAAGTTTCTCTTCCCAACAAAGTTTCATCTCCCCAACAAAGTCTTATTTTCCCCAGTGGAAATCTTCCCGCAAGACATTTGTTTCCCCAGCGAAGTTCCTTTTCATCCCCAGTGGTGTCTTTTTTCATCATCATCAAATGCATTCATTAAGCATTGCATTGCATATTAGGTTCAAAAATTGTGTGTTTTATATTTAAGTCTATTCAATCTCGTCAAAATAAAGATTTACAATCATCGTATCTCCGGATCGAATAAACTTAAATAGGGGCATCTGTCATACCCCAATTTTTGACCCTAAGATCATACATTGGTTGCATCTTAATCATCAATCAAGGGCACCATTGTGAAGTTCTATCCTTGATACTGTGATTATCTCTGAGGGCAATCATCAAGCATTTCTAGTTTTTATTTGTTTCATACTAACCAAAATCCAAAAATATGTATTTTGTCTCTTTTGTTTATATTTTATAGGTAAAAGATCGGGCAAAAATCAAAACAGTGCAAGAAAAGCAATTTTTGAAAATTTCACTATGGAAATCGATTTACCCATATAGGAAATCGATTTCCCTGGACGAAATTTGAAAAAAGAGGGAAGCATGACATCATTTTGGCACCAAACACATTTTCCTTGATTATTCTTTACCATTTACCAATATTCCACCTCACCACAAATTAATTTCCTTCATTAATCTCACTTTAACCCCACTTTATCAAGTTAAACACAAATTAATTACCAATTGCATAATTACCAAATTGCCCACACCTCTCTCTCCAATTCTATAAATAGAGGCCTTCACCTCTTCATTTGACAAGCTTGAATAGCCAAATAAACTCTTGCAATTTCTCTCCTCATCCCTATCAAATTCACCTAAAGCTCTTTCTTCTTTCATAAAGTTAGTGAGTTACATCTTGAACCTCACTAACTTTGAGCTGAACCATCATCTATCTCACTTTTTTTCTTCAATTGTTGAGAGATCAAAACTTGTGTTGGTTGTTCTTGAAGTGGATCTAAGTTTTGTTCAAGAATTGGTAAATTTCTACATCCTTTTTCATCTTTCACAATGTGATTCTTTTGTGTTTGTGTGTGATGCATCTTTGATGCTATATTGGTGACATTTGGTGAAGAATTGATGGAAAATTCGTGTACATTGATATATGAGATCATAAGGTGTTTGTGTTATTGTTTGAACAAGGTTTCATGCTTCTATTTGCTGATTTTTGAAAAACTGCGCGCAGGAAATCGATTTCCTACAGAGGGAATTCAATTTCCACTCTGTTGTTTGTGCCAGATTTGAATTCTGCAGGCAGGAAATCGATTTCCTACAGATGGAAATTGATTTCTAGTGAGGAAGAATGCTTTTTTTTGCTATTTTTGACTTGTATTTGGTTGTAACTCTTCTTCTACTCCATTCTTTTGATATTTTCTTTGAATCACAAGTTAGAGGCCTAATTTATCTCTAATATCAATGGACTTAGGGCGTCGATAGGATGAGAATCCGAATCTGCAAAATTAAGTGATTGAAATTATGGATGAAAGGAGCTTTTGAATGTGGTTCCATCTTTTACTTCTTTTTATTTTGATCGATGAAATTCTTAGATACCTTGAGAATTCTTATGGATTCTTAGTAAAGACGAGATCGTTACCTATTTTCTTTTCGTGCGGTTTTGCTTTCGGAGAGTGATCTACATATCGCTTCTCTCGCATGCATTAGCACGTAAAGTTTTGACCGGCCTCGTTGTAAGGTGATTTCTACATAAATCACTTGGCGATCTGCTTAACACAGCGCAATATTTCGTGTCCCGAATAAAAAAGATCAAACATGGAAGAGAACTGTATGCGATTGATTTATGACTTATGGAAGTTTATCGTGTAGTCGCTATGATCTTATTAAGCTTCTGATAAAGTTCCATTGAATTTAAATCCGAGAACATCCTTCACTCACCATCGATCTTTCTTACTAACTTTGATAACATACTTGACAAGTTTCAAGATGGTTATCTTTAACATCTAACAATTGACTTTAATTTACGCAATTTATTATATCGCTCTTTATTTTTCGCTTTATTGCTTTATTTTATCATTTTATCATGTTTATGTTTCCGCCATTTTCTCTTTGTCCATTTGGATGTTTATATTCCGCTATTTTTCTTTCTTTGTCCATTTGGGCGTATTGTTTATGTTTCCGCTATTTTCTTTTTGTCCACTTGGACCATACTTTATTTTTGTGCTAAAACATTAATAAATAACGAAATATCTAAAAAAAACACTTAAGGCCCTATGGACTATTGGTTACTTTCCCGAGCATTTTGGAGACTTGGACTTTTGGACTTAGTACCTCTGGACCCTGTTATTTTGTTGTTACTCTGTCGTTATTCTGTCTGTCTGGCATTGGATTGTTGTCTTTTTGTTTGTGCAGGTATTTCCTCGAAAGCCCTTGATGGTTAATTCCAAGGCATTATGATAAGGATTTTACCCGAAAACAGCCGTTACTCTGCCTGATTTTCGTCAGAATTTTAATGTGCTTAATGCAAAGTGGTGCTAAAGATAATAAGTTCATCTGGATCCCCAAGTGGTAATGTGTTGGTTTAGTATTGATATTCCAAAGGATGGGAAATCTACCTTGACTCTTAATGTCAAGTGTTGGCTTCTTTTCGGTTAGACCGTTTCTTTCCTTAGCTTTTATTTTATGCACTAGGTTAGCCTCTTCATCTCCCCCCTTCTCAGATTTTCAAAATCTTCTCCCTTTTTCCAAAATCTTCTTATGTTTGTAATATCTTTTAAAACCTTTTCTTTAAAAATATCTTTTGCCCTTAGTGGCTTTTTCTTCAAAAGTTTGGACACGATTAATTGTTGAAGTGAGTTGCGATACCCCACAATTTTGAAATTGATTGATATAATGAGATCTTTTCCGCGTGAGAGAGCTAGTGGCATACTCGTTGATTTTATCTGAGTTGGAGCCCTTCTTTCATTTGCGATGCAAAGAACTCATTTGTTCTCATGCTCAAGATCAATGGCTGAGTATTTCTCTCCGACGACGATAAAGTGTTTATTCCTTTTTAAAAAAACATTTTCCCTTTAAGTGGAACTACATTAGCTCTGACTTCTCCATGGCACCGAGGAGGTATGTAGGCACAAGGCTTAATTCCTTGCCGAGCTTATTTTTAAAATAAAACATACTCTTTTTAGCACACACGACACAAATTTTCAAAAAGGTTCCTGTGGAATACCACAGATACGAGGGGTGCTTAAAACCTTCCCCTTGTATAATCAACACCCGTACCTAAGATCTCTTTTTGTTTTAAAAACAAACTTTGGGTTTTCTTCGCTCTTTTCCATTTTCCTTTGGAAATAATAAAGCGCGGTGGCGACTTTCACTGAAATATCGAGTCGAGTCAATATAATGGCTTCGTTCTCAGATTTTCCTCGCTACAAACCTCAAAGGAGTTAATATTAGAGCGTGTTATTTCCTTCCAAAATGTACAAGCCTCAATTGTCCACTCCGTATCTATCAGGGCTTAACACACTACACCTTTTCTATAAGAAAAATGTAGCAACTCTGCAAGCTAGTCACTGGTATACTCATATTCTACATTAAACATGCGGAACTTAATAATGCCTAAAGAACTTGCGGTACCCGGCCTGAAAGTGTAAAGAAGTGAACTAAAAAATTCTCGTGTTAGGTTCACATATGTGAGGTTTGTGTGTCATCAGATGGTGCAATCCTAAAGTCTCAATCAAATATTGAACCCTATTGTAAATTCCCAAATTATATGAACCAGTGTCATCGACATACCGTGTGGAGAAAATGTCGCAGTTGATCAATTCTTTGTACTTCTTTTGTTGCTTGGTGCCACTGCTCCCTTGATGAAAAATGATGTTTCCATCATTCATTGTTGCCATTATTGTTGTTTTTGTGAAGAAAAATGGAAGATTTTGGTGAAGATGGGAAAATGGAGGTACTTAAAGGTGAGGAATTGAGTGGGTTTATGTAAAATGAGCGGGTATTTAAGTTATGGGGAGTAAAGTGAATGAATGGGGTTGTAAATGGAGTTAATGGGGGAAAATATGGGGATTTCGCTACTGTCCCGGATTTCAAATCCCAGGACCCTTGGCGAACGTCATCCCCATGATGGCGATCGCCATCTTTGGCTGTTGACAAGTGCGCTTTGAGTTGCGGATTTTTGAACTTTGGGGGTGTTTTGATGCACTTTAGGAGGTGTAATGGCGTATCTTTGGATGATTGCCTTGCTATAGTACCAACATAGAAAAATTGAAGTTTCTAAAGTGATTAGTATTAGCAAATAATCAAAAAAATTAAAAATTTTACTGATAAATGCATAATCAATTTAGAACTTTCAGAAATTCCAAACAATAATAAAAAATTAATGTTACTAATGAAGAGAATATGAAATAAATCCAATGAATGAAAAATTTAATCTAATGAAAGAAAATGAATATAAACAAAATGTAATGATGAAAAATAAATCTAGCGATTGTGAATAAAATAAATGATGATAAGTAATAAAAGTTATCAATGTTTCTGGAGGGTCGGCTAAATAGACCAATGTGAGTGATCCTGAGTCTGATTCAGACAAGATGCCCGAGCCTCTATGAGCTGGCGTCAAAGACAGTGAATTTTCTGGTCAAGATAATAAATTTCTCTGGCATGTGTGCCATAAGCCACCTCCATCTGCAGAGTAAGATCAGTAACTTCCTTGCAAAGTGCAGCTATCTCCTAGCGCATGACATTGAGCTCATAATCAATCCTACGCCTTTGCTAATTGTCGTTAGAAAAAAATATGATGGTCCTATCTGAGGGGGAGGTAAAGGATGATACTCTGTAATAGGAGGAACAGACTGTATGATTGGTGTCTCTCTTTGGCCCTCTAAAGCATAAGACCAATTTCTCTGTCATGGATACTGATTCTTTTAGGGTTTGGTAGACCGAAGTGATGCACGACTTCATTTTAATAAGTAATTTATAATGGTGAGCACTAAAGAAGACTCATCGCACCAAACAGTCTAAGCAATGATCCAAATCTATAAGAGTGTAGCTACAATACGGAAACAAATGAGATAATTGGTTTTGGAGACCCATGGCATAAGCTATGTGAGTAACTGTACCACCTATATGGATAGGTCTTACAGAAGATGATGCAATATGCATTAGGTTCTCAATAAGGAAGGTTTCGGACTCAACAGGACGTGATTGGGTAATGCAAAAGAGAATGAACATCTCCTCATTGCTCACAGTTTTCACTTCAACCAAAAAAGGTTTAGGCTAAAATCAATTGAAAGTACCTAAATGCCGGGTAATGGATTAGGGTGGAAATCTGGGTGAATTGGATAGAGCTTCCCTCACTAGTAATATCACTCCAAAAACTGTCTAGTTCTTCCTGTATAGACTCACATAGAGGAACTTCAGCTACAACATCAAGGCCGCTCTAAAATCCTAAGAGATTAGCAAATTCCCGGTGGGTAAAATTATAATCATGCTCAAATAGTATGAATGTAATCAGCCTCCTATTAAATCCACGATCATGGTAAGGCTGATAGGTGACTAAGTTAAGGAACTCTAAGGTAAGGTTCCGGTAAGTGACGTTCATAGCTTATGAATATTTATCCCCCTGGAACTGGTGACACATGTATCTAACACTAGCTTCAAGCCCTAGGGTTTCTAAGAAAGTGGGGCCGAGGTACCTAGTGGGTTGCATAGGTCTCCCACATGGGATCGCATAACGTTTTTTCTAAACGTCATCCCTAAACTAAATGTGCATGTTATCAAAACTCTACATCTTGAAAATATTGTTAGTAGGAATAGCTAATGGATAGCAATGAAACCTAAAATTTAAACATCACATAAGTTAGTCTTGTTAAGAAAAAATAGATTACTATAAAAGAAACATAAAAAATAAAAATAAAGTACAGAGATCGTAGGTTGCATCCCATGTTGCACTTTGTTTAATATTGTTAGCTCAATAGTAAGTGCTAATGGTTGTTCTTTCTAGCACGAGTCCTCGATCAAACTTTTAATAGCACTCAGTTTCCATGGCCACTTAACGAGCCATTACTCATATCCTTAACCATTTCTTTTCCTTTTTCTGCAAGAAGATTCAGACTTTATCCTAAGTATTAGCTTTTCAGGTTTAAGTTTGTTTCTTTTATTTTGTACCTCAAAGGTTAATTTTTTTTCCTATTTTTGTGGTCCTTTAATTTTCTATTTTTGCGTCGAACCTCAGATAAAGGTACATTGGTGTGGATATTTTCTAGCATCTTTATTTCTTTCTCACTAGAAGTCTTTTCAACCTCATTATCATTCTCTTTAGGATTTTGCAGTTTTTTTCATTATTGGTTGTTATAACATTTGTATGACTCTCAAGGAGAGGTCCTAGAGATATCTGATCAAGTAGGGAGATTTTTGTCTCCATTTTTTGTTACTAGTCACGAGGGATTCAACCACAGTGTTGAATTGCCTAAGTGTTTCATTAATATGTATAATTTGGTCTCTAAACTCTATTTTGGAGGGTTCGCGTTGCTACGAAACTCCGCATCATATACTCTTGCCTAGAGTGAGTTTGTGTCTCGAAAGAATTCTCCCATAATATTTTGAGATTAGATTTACGGGAATCTTATGGTTCCTTAAAATAATGAGAGTGGTGGTTGTAGAAAGAATTTGGGTGATCCATCTTCCTAAGATTTTGCAGGAATTTGAGGATGCTTTAATCTAGACTATGTAACAACAGAATTACGATATTTGACGTAATTGGTTCCCGGCAACAGTGCTGAAAACTTGATGGGGGTGATTCCACAAGTATACGGAGAATATAAGAGTAATATAAAAGATTATCGAATCCACAGAGACCAAACGGTCAATTTATCGTTTAATATTGCTACGGTGTCTATCTAAGGCGATCGTTAAAAGGTTCGTAATAAGCAAAACATAATAAAATGATAAGCCTTTAATAAATTCAGAATAATATTGCTAGAATGTGGCTTTCATCGATCAACAATACCCTTATCATTTTCTAAATAGGATTACTTACATGACAATATTTTCTACCTTGATTGGAAAATTTAACTTTAAAGGGCTCATGGCTTTCGCTCGAATAACCACATCCTAAACCTATGAACGCGTCCGCAAATAGCATTAAAATCACTTTCTAGAAATATATAATTTTCCTAATTAATTAACAAAGTGCTTCTGCGGTATTTATTAACCAAAACAACTTAATTTTAGTCTTAAGTATTAGACGGCTTTCTTTCTTACCTGACGTGTTCACGGTTTTACTTTTGTAATAGCCGATCAGATTAAGTTCGAAAAAATTGCATAAAAACCAAAACAGCCCATAGTATCAATCCTAAGAAATAACAAATAGAATACTGTCAAATCGACGGTGCTCACATTCTATTATTAACAGAATAGCTGGACGAAATTAAACATGTTAATCGGTTATTAAGAACGTGAAATAAAATATGTGTGCAAAGTAAAGTAAAACAGATAGAATTTGAATAATACTGAATTAAATAAGAACCTGCTCCAAACGAGGGTTTGAATTTGGTACAATAAAAATAAACTTCGACGGAATGTAAATGGCAGAAAAAAGTGCTTCAAAGTAAAACTCCAAACCCAACAATAATAACAATGCGATAAAAGTGTGGTGTGAAGAATTAAAGCTTTTGGAATGTGAACTTATGCCTAAGTTGTACTAAGTTTGGATGAATTAAAAGTGAAGTGTAACTACTATTTATACTGCTTAGAAAACCTAAAATGGTAAGTGGTGGTTGCTGACTTCGTGTGAGAGGAGGTATGGAAGAGTGGGGGAAGTGGACACCAAGCCCAAGCGCATTTTCCAACCGTTTGAAAAATACAAAGGATGGCGAATGCCATCCCCTCGCGGCGAACGCCACTTTCCTAAAATGGAAAAGACTTGGTGTTTGACCGTTGGTGAGTGGGACACATCATTCGCCTTTTGGCTTTCTCCATAGTGAACACCATGTTAAACGCCTCAATGGGAATTTCTTCCTTTTTCTCCATTTTCCATCCAATTTTCTTCGTTTCTTCACGTAGGCCTCTGATTTAGTCAAAAACCTAAAAAGCGGACAAAACACCAGCATAACAGTAGAAATAAAGACAAAACAACAATACATCATGTGTATACTAAGTAAAATGCGTGATGCATTTCGGTGTTATTAGCAAGGAAATCCTGGTTCCTGTTTGGTTCTTCTAAGCACCTTGATTTGTGCAAGGAGAGCCTTATGGATTCCTGCTAGACGCTCTTTTACGAGTCATGATTTGTGCTTGGATAACCCAGTTGATTTATGCTTGTAGCTCCTCTAAGAGACTTAATTTGTAAAAGGAGATCCTGATGGGTTCCTGTTTGGAGCTCTTTTAAGAGTGTTGATATGGTCAAGGAAAGTCTAGTGGATTCTTGCTTTGTGCTCTTCTAAGAGTCTTAGTTTGTGCAAGGAGAGCCCGATAAATTCTTGCGTAGTGCTCCTTCAAAAGTCTTGAAGATGTTGTAGAGTCTCGTGCTCGGTTTGAAGCACTTTCAAGATCAATTTATTTGACGTTTTCCTTTTTTTTGTTGTTGATAATGTTAGCTTAGTATTTTTTTATTGTTTATTCTTCACCAAATCTATTTATAACCCTACATTCTGATCAAATTGTTAGTCATTAAAATACCATGAAAAAGTAAGTTAAATTCATTTTTCTCAACAAAAAAAACTTTGTCAAACTTTTTGTCTTCAATATTATTCACAATATACAATGATTTTATGTGTAACATACATTCCATTGTTTAAGCTTAAAAAAACAAATTAGTCTTAAACTCTTAATGAATTAAATCATCAAATCAAAAGTATTTAGAAGTAAACTTCGATAAAATGCATTGATCACAATTGGTCCTTGTATAAATGTCTGGGATATAATTTATACATGGCTTCTATCTACCATATAAGAAAATTTATATGTCTGGAAAATCCTTTTTTACCCCTTGCCCTTCTTGCAACACCTCACCAAAATGAGGGTATTTTGTGTCTAAAAAAAACTTTTTCCAACTAGTGATGTCATATAGTTCTAATTCAATTACATGATTGGTGTTTTTTTGCCTTAGATAATTAGGTTGTAATCTATTGATGATGTCACTTGGTCCTATATCAAATTTTATCTTCTTTCAGTGTTGCTTTAATTCAAAATTTATAATTCTAAAAAGCTTTCCCTCTCTCATCGTCCTTTTCCTATCTATCTTTCCCTCTCTATTTTTCTCTTTCTCTCTCTCGACTTGCAAAGAGGTGATGAATCCTCTTCATTAATTGTCTTCCTCTTTCCATCTCTATTCCCTCTCTTCATTATTCTCTTTCTCTTCCTTCTCTTTCTCTTTCTGTAACATTAAGAGGAAACCCTAATATATAATTTTTTCACTTCTTCTCTTTCTCTTTGTATAACGTTGAAGAGAAAACCCTAACTGAGAACATGTTAGGTGATGTCATTCCCGGTTTTTTAGCTTTCGGTTATGTGATGTCCGTTCCGCACCGCCTCACTTCCTCTGTATCATCGAACCAGTTTGCCCTCTTTTTATGTTACTTTTGTATGCGTAGGTCTGTGGGGTAATATTCTTTGGGATTGAGAAAACAATTGAAAAAGAGAAAAATAGAAAAGCTGAAGAAAGAGGCGAGTAATGGCGCACGCGGAGAAAGATAACACATTAAGGTTGGCTTTTGTTTTCGTTTTCAGTTAGGTTAAATATTTTAGGTTATGATTCCATGTATTAAGTATTAACCGTTCTGTTTTTGTTTTGTTTTTGTTCGGGTTACAGAGTGTATAGTGTGAGTATAGGCACCATGAGATTGCGAGGCTTAACAATAGGGATTGTTGGTACTGCTTATCGGGGAAAATTCACGAGATTGCGAGGCTTAACCTATAGTTATTTTAAAACATATTAGTTTTAGATGATTTTGGTGTTGTCTATATGATTTCGATGAATTGATTAAACCATACGAATGTTTGCAGAATGATTCGATGCAATGGTTATGTTAGCATTTGCTCCCGACGTTTCTCCATGGGTTAACAATACGAACAGAGCTGTAAAGAGTTTATGAGGTAAATTAGTTTATCTATGTACTATTTGAGGCACTGAGTTAGTTTTTATGCTGTTAACAATTTGTGGAACCTTTCATCAATTTTATGCAGAATGATTTGATACAACGTACTGGCTTCCTTTAAAGACTAAACATTATGGAAACCTCCTATTCGCAGGTCCTTTGTGCTCATCAGTGCTTGTGTTAAAAAATAGGTCGATACCTTTTTGTTGTGTGCAGTTTTCCACCTGCTACTTATAGAGTTCTTTCACTTCATATCATGTTCTTTGGCTGCATATGATTTTGTAATCACACTGTTGAATGTGACAAAATTATCCAATGTTTTACCTTCTGGTTTGAACACTCTTTTTGTTGTTTATAGTTTGGTTTTTTATGAACTTTGTACTTTCATTCTTTGACAGGGGACTGACATACACATCTTTGTGCATACAACATATCTACAAGATTCAGGAGCAAAGGCGTAAATATCCTTGCAAGGTACACTAAATAAGAGCTATGTGTTTATCCAATGATTCACCATGTCTAAATCCTTGCAAGGTACATATTTGTGGCTTATGTACTTAATGGAATTGGCGTGTTTTGGTGCGATTATGCAGGTCTGGTACAATGGTACGGTTTTTGGGAGCATCTGGGAGAGGCAAAGTGTTTATGAAGGGCTGTTGTAGATGGTGACTTAAGAATGGAATTATTTGGTGACTTTTGAATATTTTGCATTCTAAGGTAATAGAATTATTTGTCATTTGCACAATGCGACTAGCTGCAATATGTGTGTATGACGTACGTTTCTTTCATGTTGGATTCTAGAACCGCTCATTTCTTTTTGGACTGAAGGGTATGAAATGTTGATGTATGATTTGCTTTAGTCTAATTTTTTGCTAAATTTTGGCATAAGGTCTTTTTTATGATACTGATGTTGCCTCTGGTTTTGGTAGGGTTCATACTGTTAGGGCATAAGTGAATATCTTCATCTTGCAGCCTTCGTTTACTTGATTTTTGGTATGTGTATGAATGTGGACCGTATGGTTGATTATGTATAATTGGTAAGTATGGTTTGGGATTGTTTACGGTGATTTCCGGTAAACAACCGCTAGTCTTCCAAACTATAAAATATACTTTGGTTACTCGCAGGATCGACTAGATTGATCCTAGGACATAGTCAAACAATTGTCTTTTGATATGATTTGGTTCATATTTGTTTGTTCTTGCTTCGAAAACTTGTTTGTGATGTGATCATATGACTATTCATGTGAAATAACACTTGTTATACATGTTAATATAACTTCGACAAAGAGACATAGAAAGCGTGTAAATTGCAGAAATATAAAGTGCAAGAATATAAAGTGCAGAAATGTAAAATGCTTCGAATGAAAGTTAAACAAAAGATAAAGGAATTGAAAAGATACTTGAATAAAGAAAGATACAAAAGTATTTAAAATGGTGTTGGTGTCATACTGTCATACCCCAATTTTTGACCCGTATTTCATGTGTCCATTTGCATTTCATATAAAAAAAATCAAAAATATATAGTTGTTTCCATTTATACTTGATTTTATTATTAATAGTATTGTTGTTCATTTGTTACTAACCTTTCGATTTAAATTTTAATTTGTTATTCAATTTAATTTTTTTTAGATTGAATTTCTTATTAAAATTAAAATCATTTTTCTATTATTGTTTGTTGTTACTATTTTTAATAGGGTACAAATCGAAAAGGGAGGTGCAATTCAAGAGACTTCAAAGCCCATTTGGTACAAGGTCCATTATCATGTGGATCCAAGTCTTTGAAGCCAATTAGCCATTGTCCAAGCCATTTGAGCATTCACTAAATTCAATTTGAGCCATTTTTGAGCCATTTTGAGTTAATTAGAGCCGTGAGAGGAAATTGGTGGGACCCGACATCCAAGCATTCACGTTTTCAGCAAGTTTATTCCAAAATGCAAATGCAAACTTTGTTCAAAATTACAATCAAATCACATCCTATCCATTCATTTATATTAATCCAAGGGTGGAAAATTTGCAAGAAAAATGATTCACTTGGATCAAGCTCTTGAATCCCACGTTTTCTTCTCGGCAAATGCGAGTCACACTTCACACCAAGCAAATTCCCTCCAAAATCAGTCACGCTTTCATCACCATATCACCAGCTCATCATTCTTCACGTTTGCTTCCCACGAGTTTCCCTTGATCCTCACTCAAATCTCTATTCTACCCTCACTCAATCTCTCCTATAAATAAGACCTTGATCTACACAGAAAAGAAGAGGAGAAAAATGTAGAGAAATGCTGCCAAATTCAATTTCCAATTCTCCTCCAAAACTTTTTGATTGAATCCTCCTTTCTCCATACACTAACAATTCAAACCTTCGAACCTTCATCATCGATTCACATAACCTTGCTTAAACAACCATCTCCAAACTCTCTTCCTTCATCGCACAACCTTTTAACCAGATTTCTTCACTGAAACTTCTCAATCAATCATCAATTCATCACTTACGAACCTTCAACAGCTTCATATAACATCAATTTTCATCAAAACCAACCTTCAATCCATCAATAAACCTACAAAACCATAACACATCTTCAATCAAAAAAACTGACGCCACCTTCAATAATCAATCAACTCGCAGACAAATCCAAATCGAAACCGATTTACTCACCATATGCAACCTTCATTTCATCGCATCACATCACCGTTGCTAGCGAACTCTGCTTCAAACCGATTCAGCATCTTCCATCGAATCGACACAGTGACATCATCATCATCGCTCCTTCAACAACAGAAGCACGACGAGACTGACCATACCTCATCATCGTCGCATCACTTCCAAGTTCCACCGCTCACATCATCAATCGAAGCTCATAACACCGACGCGACGTTGATCCATCACCAAGCGCACGTTACCGAGCCGCAGCAATACTGTTATACCCCAAAATTTGCCCGCATCTTTTTTCAGAGAAGAGACAACAGACTTCTGTCTAAAAATTGGGAGTTTCATATAATCTTGGATTTTTATTTCATAAATATCCTGATTTTATGAATACTCAGGTTTTAGAATATTTTTATACAGTATTTTGGGTTCGCTGTTAAATTTATTCTTACACAAACGCCAAATACTGTTTATCACTTCACACGCTGTTTATTTGAGATTTATTTTCAGATAAATAATACTGACTCAATTGGTACAGAATCAAATTTTGCAGGCGCAGAGTCCGTGGATTCAGACTGTACTGGTAACAATTAAATTATTATTAGTTTTTTGTTTCCCACTAATTTTTGTACTATATTATTGTTTTCAAATCTCTTCCTTTCTTTTCAAATCTCTTCCTTTCTTTTCAAATCTCTTTCTTTCAAATCAAATCCTAACTTTATTCCATACATCTTTCTTTTCAAACCCTACCATACACTTTCTTTCAAAACCTACTATCATTCAAACTTTCCTTTTTTGTACGGTATCACTTCATTCCCCAACATCTCCATCTTTCTTTTCTCTCTATAAATACCCCTCATTTTTTCCATAAAATCTCACATCAAATTTCACTCATCTCCCAAATTTCTATCATACTATCTCATAATTATTTCCTCTTCTTCCTCGGCAAAAAATGGCAAAGTGGGTGGATACGTTTTTTCTTATGGTCATCACTGTTTTTACGGTGATCATGTCCTTTTTCTGTCTGCATAGTCCTGAAAAATGCGGACCTGGGATGCTGGCACTCCCGTACAAATATATATTGTTGTTTATAGCATGGGTTTTTAATCGTCATACTTAAAGTTTGTCGTATCTTTCGCTTTCAAATAACGTACCGTTCATTATATTTGTCGTACTGTTCGCTATATTTTTATGTAATATTTGTACTGTCAGTATTAAATATTATACTATCTGTTATACCGTCGTTTAATTACCGAGATAATATTATGTGTGTTTATTGCTAGTTAAATATTTATTTCTGTGCATTAAATCCTTCTCAAGATTATTATCAGTAATTTCGTTCGCGTACGGTATATTTTATTTATTTATTATGTTTGTGTTTTTCTAACAACTCAGGTAAATAATTTTCACCATTAACACAACAAAAACAAAAAGAAAAAATTAACTTTAACTGTTAAAGTTTTCGCTTTAACTGTTACGTTAATGCCCGGACAGCCAGTTAACAGTCAAACCCTCTGACAGCACGATTCTCCGTGTTTTGTATCATCATTCAAATCAATCTTTCACATTTCAAAATTCCAAGATTTTTGTTCTAGAAGTCTTCTGATAATCACATGATCAGCAGAGACTCAACACTGCACAAAAATCAGGTACGCTTAACTGTCTCCTACACAAACAGTCCCTAACTAGGGTTTTTGTTTTTTTCAGGAGAACAAGTTTTTTGAGACCTCAAATGGATTTCATGGATCTCCATATGTCTCAAAGTACCACCAGACAGATTTTCAAACTTCGATTCGCTCGGACGCACAGTCAGCAGCTCAAACAGTCAACAGACGACCAGTTTGACCGAAAAGTCAACAGACAGTCAAAAATGAAATTTTTTGTCAACATCCATATTTTGTCAAAAGATTCATCATTTGATCAATGGTTGATCATAATTCATCAAGAAAAGTCCAGAAATCAACAAAACCCTAAGTTTCAAAATTAGGGTTTTCTCCTAAAAAGTCAACTGAACTTTGACCGGCCATAACTCTCTCCTCGTTCATCCAAAAAATTCCAACCAAAGCTTATTTTGAAGGAAATTCAATTATCTTTCAAATGAAATTGGTCCCATGGTCATTGGATTTTCCATTTGGAAAATATGAGCCAAGACATTACAGGTCATTTTTAAAGTCAACAAAAAGTGGTTTTTTGTCAAAGCCCATAACATCAAGATAACTTCTCCAAATGCAAAAAAGCTTTCAAAAAGAGGCCAAGCATTCATGATCCAAACATGTTTCTAATGATGTTAAAGGGCTCCCATGACCAACATTAGGCCCATGACATTTTTGTTTCTTTTTTAATTTAATTTTATTACATTTAAAATTAAATTAAAAAAGAAATGGTTCAAGACAATTATCCAAAGCTTTTGTCCTTAGATTGAGTCACCAAGTTAGCTTAACTTCTGCAGCATAGAGGCATAGAGGACCTATGGCAAGAGGGGTGAAGAAAATTAAAGCCATGGCCAAAAAATTCAAAGCTTTTATATTAAAAAATTCAAAAGTTCAAAGACAATCAATGCTTATTAGCTTAAGATTGCAGCACCTCTATTGCCTATAAAATGCTTAGAACACTTCAGCAACAAAGAGAGACACGAATTCTGAATCAATAGCATGCTTGTATCACACTTGTATCAACTTGAAATTTTCAAAGAAATTCAAATTTTGAATTTTTAGTTTAAGCTAATTTCCAGTCCAAATACGATCCTCAAACATCCCTGAACCTATTCCAATCATTTTCAGTAAGCAAACTACTCAGAACCAAGCACTATAGCTCACGGTTTGTCCAAACATAAACTAACACGAATTCAATCATACACGCATGTTCAACAAGATGTAATTGCATATTTGTGTTTGGTTAGAGGTTCTGATCGTTTCTGGAACTTTAATTTGATTTTAATGGAGGTTTGAAGCATATGCCATTTTAGGGTTTTTTTAAGCTCGAAATGGGACTTTTCGTTTAAGGCAAAATCTAACCAAACTAAGGCCATGGTTGTGATCAGTGGATCATTTGCAGTCGATCCATGGTCTCATGTCTTATTTATATAGCTTGTTTTGTGATTTTTGATTTGCAGGAGCTTTAGTGACGGAAAAAACCGTTGGTAAAACCTTTACCTACGGTTGCAGGATTTTGAAATGAAGAAGACGAAGACGTGGCGTCCTCTGGTTGGCTGGAAAACGCGCGTGTGTTTTTTAAACTTCAGACCAGTCATGTGCTTTACGTTCCACCATCATACCATGTGCCTCATGATCTCAGCCTTCAGATCCATCTGTCCCCTCATCCAACGCACCTGAACACGCATCCACACCATAGACCCTCCTATTAACCACACTTGATCCAGATTTAATTCATTTTATTTAATTTTCTTTGCAAAATTATTTAAAAATAGTTTTAAAAATCAGAAAAATATGCAAAAAATATTTTAGGTTAATAAAATATTGTCTTAATTCTTGACACAAAAATATTTTATTTTTCTTAATAATTAAAATATTTTGTTTAATTAATCAATATATATTCATATATTTCCCTTTCAATAATTTTTAACCTATCAAAAAATTAGAAAAAAATATTTTCTTTTTATTAAATTAAGTTTGTATATTCTAAACTAATTTTGTACATAATTAGAATATTTTTTCCTTTAATTTTAATTTATGTGTATAATTATTTGTATAATTATATGTTAATTAACTTAATAATTCCAAAACAATTTCAGAAAATCACAAAAAAAATTTATTTTATTTTAAATTAATTAACAAACAATTTGGACATATTTTAGACTTATTTTTTTAGGTTTAAATTTTATTTCTAATTCTTGACCTTTTAATTAAATTAATTATGCATTAATTTTAATTAGAATCAACCATCCAAAAAATCCAAAAATATTTTCCCTTTATCTTATTGCAATTTAAAATTCATAGATAAGTGTATAGGTTGTCAAATTCATGTAAATAGCGTAGTTTACATTTCTCGCACAATCGATGTAATAGCGTAGATTTACTTTCCGCATTTTACATTCCCGCACTTTAATTTCTGTACATATAAAATTGTGTGTATGGCAAGAATAATAACTGAAGTGCTAGGTCACTAATTTCAAAGACAAAAATATCTGAAACCAAATACAATCACACTTGCACCTCTTAGGGTAATCCCTCTGTTACTCTTTTCAAAGTCAATTCTACTGCTTAAATGCAAAAGTTCAAATTATTTCTTTTTGTATCCAGTCAAAGAAAACTTTCTAAAAGAAATGGGAAAGAACCTTATGAACTTAGGGTATACCTCCTAATTGCTTGCTCAATCAAAAACAACAAAAGCTTTTCCACATCACTGTTTTTCAAAACAAACTTTCAAAAGACTACACTTTGTATATATCCAAACAAGGATCATTACGAGGTTTAAAAATATTTTTCAAACCATCAAAATATCTTTCGAAAGATAAACACTTTGTATACATCTGCACAAGGATCATTACAAAGTTAACTCTCTACAAAATATTTAAAACCACATACAAGCATTTCAAAGCAAGACAAACGATTCAAACAAGTGAGCTAAGCAATTAAGAGCCCATGGATAACCATGGATACAAAGGGTGCTAACACCTTCCCTTTGTATAACCTACCCCCGAACCCAAAATCTCTTTAAGGTCTTTTTCTGTTTCTTTTATAAACCTTTCCTTAATTGGATAAAATAAAAGTCGGTGGCGACTCTCTGATTTTCACAATTCAAAAATAAAAAGAAGAGTCAGTTCGCATCCCACAAAAAACCGAGGACGACAAATACAATCCGTTGCAACTGATTTATCAATCCTTCTTGGTTTCGATTTGTATATGCTCAGTTTCATTATAATTGTATTTCGTTGATTACACTGGAGATTTGTTTGTTGATGTTCTTGTAGAGATTATCGTTGGTCATGGAAACAGAGGAAACGTGAAAAAGAAAATTAGATGAAGGAGGCGCAGAGAGATTTGTTTGAGAGAGGTAAAAAGATTGTGGAAATTGTAACAGAGGGAGTGTGCTTCAAAGAGGCGGACCACACTAGGATTTTAGGGTTTTTTTTGCTTAATGTGATTTGGGCTCAGATGTTACAATCTCTCATAAGGCCAAATGGTTTCTTCTCCATACACCACCAATCGGACCATACCCCCCTTCTAGTAGCCTTCATGAAATGTTTTGGGCTTATCTTGAGCAGCCCAGCGAATTACCAGCTACTACACCCCATTCTAACAGATACATCCCCTTTCCTTGGTTTTCAATAATTTTGTTTTTATTAGTGTTATTTTAATTGATATAAAAAGTATATATTATAATTTTCAAAACTACAAAAAAAAATATTAGTATTAGTTTTTATTATTACATATCAAAATACCAAAAAATATTTTAATACTCTTAGTTTTTAAATATCTTTTATGTTTATTTTTCAATATATCTCTCTTCTTCTACTCCATTCTATTTTTCTTTGAATCACAAAATTAGAGGCCTAATTCCTCTCTAATGTCAATGGACTTAGGGCGTCGATAGGATGAAAATTCGAATCCGCAATATTAAGTGATTGAACTTAGAGATGGAAGAAGCTTTTGAATGTGGTTCCTGTTAGAACAAGATTTGTTCTGATCAATTATCTTAGTTTTGATGATAACAATAATATGAATTTTGCTTAAGATAATATGGTACTCTAATCCAATGCAATTTCCCTTTCAGGAAATATATAAAGAGTACGCATAATTCAGCGCTCAGAAGCTTTGTCTCAAAGGGTTCAGCATGCAACATCAGAACATGGGTCTATGGAAGCATCAGAAGAACAAGAGAACAGAAGCACTGAAGTTCTGATGGTATCACGCTCAGAAGCACTTCAAGGTCAGAAGATCAGAAGATGCTATGCACCAAGCTGTTTGACTCTGATGATATTCAAACGTTGTATTCACAAACATCAGATCAGAAGAAAGTACAAGTGGCAAGCTACGCTGACTGACAAAAGGAACGTTAAAAGCTATTAAAGGCTACGTCAGTAGACACAGCGTGAACAAGGCTCGAGGTAGTTGACAAAAGCGTATAACATTAAATGCGATGCTGTACGGAACACGCAAAGCATTAAATGCACTCAACGGTCATCTTCTCCAACGCCTATAAATATGAAGTTCTGATGAGAAGCAAGGTTAACGATTTCTGCAGCAAAACAACTCATATCAAACTTGCTGAAACTCTGTTCAAATCTAAACTCAGAATCTTCATCTTCATCAAAGCTCACTACATTGCTGTTGTAATATATTAGTGAGATTAAGCTTAAACGATTAAGAGAAATATCACAGTTGTGATTATCGCTTTTAAGAAGCATTTGTAATACTCTTAGATTGATTACATTAAGTTGTAAGGAACTAGAGTGATCGTGTGGATCAGAATACTCTAGGAAGTCTTAGGAGTGAACTAAGCAGATTGTAACTAGAGTGATCGTGTGGATCAGTATACTCTAGAAAAGTCTTAGAGGTTATCTAAGCAGTGTTCCTGGAGTAATCAGTGTGTGATCAGTAGACTCTGGAAGACTTAGTTGCTGACTAAGTGGAGAACCATTGTAATCCGTGCGATTAGTGGATTAAATCCTCAGTTGAGGTAAATCATCTCTGCGGGGGTGGACTGGAGTAGTTTAGTTAACAACGAACCAGGATAAAAATAACTGTGCAATTTATTTTTGTCTGTCAAGTTTTTAAAGCTACACTTATTCAAACCCCCCCTTTCTAAGTGTTTTTCTATCCTTCAATTGGCATCAGAGCGCCGGTTCTAAGGTGCAAGCACTTAACCGTGTTTAGAAAAGATTCAGGAAGAGAAAAACGCTTCAGTAAAAGATGGTTGATGAAAGTGAAAAGTCTACACCTACACCTGCATCTACATCTAGCTCTGCTGAGCAATACAACGGTAACAATGGTTATACTAGACCGCCGGTATTTGATGGTGAAAACTTTGAATACTGGAAAGATAAACTGGAAAGTTACTTTCTGGGTCTAGATGGTGATCTATGGGATCTTCTGATGGATGGTTACAAACATCCTGTAAATGCCAGAGGCGTAAAGCTGACAAGGCAAGAAATGGATGATGATCAGAAAAAGCTTTTCAGGAATCATCATAAATGCAGAACTGTTTTGCTGAATGCTATCTCTCATGCTGAGTATGAGAAGATATCTAACAGGGAAACGGCCTATGACATATATGAGTCCTTGAAAATGACTCATGAAGGAAATGCTCAAGTCAAGGAGACTAAAGCTCTAGCTTTAATCCAGAAGTATGAAGCCTTCAAGATGGAGGATGATGAAGACATTGAAAAGATGTTTTCAAGATTTCAAACTCTTACTGCTGGATTGAGAGTTCTTGACAAGGGATACACCAAGGCTGATCACGTAAAGAAGATCATAAGAAGCTTACCCAGAAGATGGGGTCCTATGGTGACTGCATTCAAGATTGCAAAGAATCTGAATGAAGTTTCTCTGGAAGAGCTTATCAGTGCCTTGAGGAGTCATGAAATAGAGCTGGACGCAAATGAGCCTCAAAAGAAAGGTAAGTCTATTGCATTAAAATCCAATATCAAGAAATGCACTAACGCTTTTCAGGCTAGAGAAGAAGATCCTGAAGAATCAGAATCTGAAGAAGAAGATGAACTGTCCTTAATCTCCAGAAGGCTAAATCAACTCTGGAAGACCAAGCAAAGGAAGTTCAGAGGCTTCAGAAGTTCAAAGAAATTTGAACGTGGAGAATCTTCTGATGACAGAAGATTTGACAAGAAGAAGGTCATGTGCTATGAATGCAATGAGCCTGGACACTACAAGAATGAATGTCCAAATCTTCAGAAGGAAAATCCCAAGAAGAAGTTTCATAAGAAGAAAAGTCTTATGGCAACCTGGGATGAGTCAGAAGATGATTCAGACTCTGAAGATGAGCAGGCTAACTGTGCGCTGATGGCGACAGAAGATGACGGATCAGAATCTACATCAGAATCAGATTCTGAAGAGGTATTTTCTGAACTTACTAGAGATGAGTTAGTTTCCGGTCTAACTGAACTTCTGGAACTCAAGTCTCAGATTAGTCTCAAATACAAAAAGCTGAAAAAGCTATTTGAATTTGAAACAAAGAAGCTTGAGTTGGAGAATTCTGAATTAAAAGAAAAACTTTTAAAATTATCCAATAATGTTGGATCTCCTTCTGATTCAGAACAATCCACTCCTAGTCTAAACCATATTCTGAAAGAATATGATTTAAGTTTCAGGAAGTTCTTATCTAGAAGTATTGGCAGAAGTCAGCTAGCTTCTATGATATATGCTGTGTCTGGAAACAAAAGAGTTGGCATTGGTTTTGAGGGTGAAATCCCATACAAACTTGAACCGGTTGATGAAATGAAATTCACATACAAGCCATTGTATGATCAGTTCAAGTATGGCCACTCCCATGATATTAGGCACACTTCACATGCTCAAAGTTTTCACATAACACACACCAAAAAGCATGTGACACAACCTAGGAAGTATCATGAAACTCACATTAAGAATTATCATGCTGTTCCTCCTATTGCTTACAATGTTAAACCCAAGTTCAATCAGAACTTGAGAAAATCTAACAAGAAAGGACCCAAGAAAATGTGGGTACCTAAGGATAAGATTATTCCTATTGCAGATATCCTTGACTGCAAAAAGGACAAAGCACAACATGTCATGGTACCTGGACTCTGGATGCTCGCGACACATGACAGGAAGAAGGTCTATGTTCCAAGACCTAGTGCTTAAGTCTGGAGGAGAAGTCAAGTTTGGAGGAGATCAGAAGGGCAAGATAATTGGCTCTGGAACTATAAAGTCTGATAACTCTCCTTCCATTTCTAATGTACTTCTTGTAGAAGGATTAACACATAACCTCTTATCTATCAGTCAATTGAGTGACAATGGTTATGATATAATCTTTAATCAAGAGTCTTGCAAGGCTGTAAATCAGAAGGATGGCTCAATCCTATTTACAGGCAAGAGGAAGAACAACATTTATAAGACAGATCTGCAAGATCTTATGAGTCAGAAGGTGACTTGTCTTATGTCTGTTTCTGAAGAGCAGTGGGTCTGGCACAGAAGATTAGGTCATGCTAGTTTGAGAAAGATTTCTCAGATTAACAAACTGAATCTGGTTAGAGGACTCCCTAATCTGAAATTCAAATCAGATGCTCTTTGTGAAGCATGTCAGAAGGGCAAGTTCTCCAAACCTGCATTCAAGTCCAAGAATGTTGTTTCTACCTCAAGGCCATTAGAACTCTTGCACATTGATCTGTTTGGCCCAGTCAAAACAGCATCTGTCAGAGGGAAGAAATATGGATTAGTCATCGTAGATGATTATAGCCGCTGGACATGGGTAAAATTCTTAAAACACAAGGATGAGACTCATTCAGTGTTCTTTGATTTCTGCATTCAGATTCAATCTGAAAAAGAGTGTAAAATCATAAAGATCAGAAGTGATCATGGTGGTGAATTTGAGAACAGATCCTTTGAAGAATTCTTCAAAGAAAATGGTATTGCCCATGATTTCTCTTGTCCTAGAACTCCACAGCAAAATGGGGTTGTAGAACGAAAGAATAGGACTCTGCAAGAAATGGCCAGAACCATGATCAATGAAACCAATATGGCTAAGCATTTCTGGGCAGAAGCAATAAACACTGCATGCTATATTCAGAATAGAATCTCTATCAGACCTATTCTAAATAAGACTCCTTATGAATTGTGGAAGAATAGAAAGCCCAACATTTCATATTTCCATCCTTTTGGATGTGTATGCTTTATTCTGAACACTAAAGATCATCTTGGTAAGTTTGATTCCAAAGCACAAAGATGTTTTCTTCTTGGATATTCTGAACGCTCAAAAGGCTACAGAGTATACAATACTGAAACATTGATTGTAGAAGAATCAATCAATATCAGGTTTGATGATAAGCTTGGTTCTGAAAAACCAAAGCAGTTTGATAATTTTGCAGATTGTGATATTGATATATCAGAAGTTGTTGAGCCAAGAAGCAACGCATCAGAAGCAGAGCTTCTCAGAAGAAAAGAATCTGAAGATCAAGTATCAGCTTCTCTGGAAAATCTAAGTATTTCTGAAGAACCATCTGTCAGAAGATCATCCAGACTCATCTCTGGTCATTCAGAAGATGTCATTCTTGGAAAGAAGGATGATCCAATCAGAACAAGAGCATTCCTTAAGAACAATGCAGAATGTCAATTAGGTCTTGTATCTTTGATCGAGCCAACTTCTGTTGATCATGCTCTAGAAGATCCAGACTGGATAATTGCTATGCAAGAAGAACTGAATCAGTTTACAAGGAATGATGTTTGGGATCTTGTTCCTAGACCAGATGGATTCAATATAATTGGTACAAAATGGGTCTTCAGAAACAAGCTCAGTGAGAAAGGTGAAGTGGTAAGAAACAAAGCCAGACTGGTGGCTCAGGGTTATAGTCAGCAAGAAGGGATTGATTATACAGAAACCTTTGCACCAGTGGCCAGGTTAGAATCTATTCGTCTATTAATTTCATTTGCCACTCAACATAACATCACTCTTTATCAGATGGATGTTAAGAGTGCCTTCTTAAATGGTTATATAGATGAAGAAGTTTATGTCCATCAACCTCCTGGTTTTGAAGACTCTATGTCTCCTAATCATGTTTTTAAACTTAAGAAATCATTGTATGGATTGAAACAGGCTCCCAGAGCTTGGTATGAACGCTTAAGTTCTTTCCTTCTGGATAATGGTTTCACTAGAGGAAAAGTGGACACTACTCTCTTTTGTAAAACCTTTAAAAGGGATATTTTAATTTGTCAAATATATGTGGATGATATTATTTTTGGAACATCTAATGCTACACTTGGAAAGGAGTTTGCTGAGTCTATGCAGGCTGAGTTTGAAATGAGCATGATGGGAGAACTCAAGTATTTCCTTGGAATACAAATAAATCAAACATCAGAAGGAACGTATGTTCACCAAACCAAGTATGTGAAGGAACTTCTGAAGAAGTTTAATCTTCTAGACTGCAAAGAAGCCAAAACTCCTATGCATCCAACATGCATGCTAGGTAAGGATGAGGTAAGTAAGAAGGTAGATCAGAAGTTATACAGAGGTATGATTGGATCTCTTCTATATCTGACTGCTTCTAGACCTGACATTCTGTTCAGTGTTTGTTTGTGTGCTAGATTCCAATCAGATCCTAGAGAATCTCATTTAACTGCTGTTAAGAGAATTCTAAGGTATCTGAAAGGTACTACTAATGTTGGCTTAGTTTACAGAAAATCTAAAGAATACAACTTAGTAGGATTCTGCGATGCTGACTATGCTGGAGACAGAATTGAAAGAAAAAGTACTTCAGGAAGTTGCCAATTTCTTGGAAGTCATTTGATCTCTTGGTATAGCAAGAAGCAAGCAACTATTGCTCTATCAACAACAGAAGCAGAATATGTCGCTGCTGCTGGTTGTAGTACACAGATGCTCTGGATGAAGAGTCAGTTAGAAGATTATCAGATATTTGAGAGTAACATTCCTATATTCTGTGATAATACTTCTGCTATATGTTTATCTAAGAATCCTATTCTTCATTCAAAAGCTAAACATATTGAGATAAAACATCATTTCATAAGGGACTATGTTTAGAAGGGTGTTATATCTTTAAACTTTGTTGATACAGACCATCAATGGGCTGATATCTTTACAAAACCCCTGGCTGAAGATAGGTTTAAGTTCATTCTGAAGAACATCAGTATGGATTTATGCCCAGAATGAGAAGATGAGAAGTTCTTATGTATGAGTAACTTCTGAAATGAAAATGGATTATTTTTTATATATCAGAAGTTCTGATTGAAATCTTTTAGAAATTATGATTCGGTTATTACTAACGTTTCATTGTCTAAGTTGATTCAGAACCTCTTTTAAAGCAAAACAGCTGTTACGTTTTTATCTCGGGATGGTAAACCTGTCGTTACTATTCATGGATAAACGTGCGTGCAGTTGAAGGGACGCCGACCATAGGTAACTGTGCTAGTCACCTCATTCGTCTTTATTATCTCTCCTCACGTCACGTAACATTAAATGCTATTCATCATTCGTTTCATTTTCTTTTAAATACTCTTCAAACACTTCTCTTTCCCTCTCATCTTTCTCTATCTCTTTGCATTCCTCATCAAGTTTTTTTTCTCTCTCTCTCTTCCATATCAAACCCTACCTGTTCATTTTTCTGCAAACCCATCATAATCTCTTCATCTTCACCTGCTGAGAATGTTGTCTCTGATAAAGATTGTGGAAGATCTGCATCAGAACCAAGTCTCCCTGACCCCTCGCCTGAAAGCCCAAGAAGCAGTCAATGAGGCGTTTCACTCCTTCATGGCATGCTGGCACAGACGTTGTCTTAGCTAGGGTCTTAGGATTTGGTCTTAGTAGTTTTATTTTCCTTGTTGCATCTGCTTGTTAAACATCTTCTTGTAATCCTTTTTAATTATCAATGAAAAACCTTCTTTGATTTACATTCCAGTGATTTTATTTGTCGTTTTATACATCTGAATCTTTTGAAATATTCTTTTTGATGTTATGACAAAAAGGGGGAGAAGATAAATGATAAATGATTTGATTAAATCTATCAGTTGCTGGGTAAAGCTCCCACACATTTACTAACAAGAACTGCAAAGTTCTATATGGTTTAAGTGTTTTGCAGGTATAAAGAAGTGAAGAAAATCTTCAAAGCAAACACAAGAAGCAACCATGGAAACTGAAGCAAGCTGAGTGCTGTCAAGCCTCAGAAATCAGAAGCAAGAAAGAAGAATGAATCAGAAGCACTGATAATAGAATTTGATCCATATTTGTCTATTTGATTTGACAAAATTCTATTTGCTCTGATATATTGTTTGCTCTGATACATATAATGTTATGGCTCTGATACATATAATGTGTTCAAACATATATTTTATGTTCTAACCCGTTCATGCTGACTTTTGTCGTTTAGTTTTTGTTCTGTAACATTTCAGGATGTAGAGATGCTCAGATGATGCTCTGGTACATTCAACAATGTTCTGATACAAATCTAGCATGAAGTGATGTTGGTAGAAATTCAAGCTCTGAAGCTATCCGAGGGAAGCAGAAATCAGAAGCTGCGAATGTTCTAAAGATCCAGAAAACTCAAGTTCTGAAGCTGTCCTGAATGGAAGCAGAAATCAGAAGCTGTGAATGTTCAGAAGATCAAAGAAATTCAAGTTCTGAAGCTGTCCTGAATGGAAGCAGAAATCAGAAGCTGTGAATGTTCAGAAGATCAAAGAAATTCAAGCTCTGAAGCTGTCCTAGATGGAAGCAGGAATCAGAAGCTGTGAGTGTTCTAGGGATCTAAAGAAAGTCTAGTTCTGAAGCTGTCCTATGGAAGCAGAAGTCAGAAGCTATGAATTCTCTAAAGACAAAAGCTTATATGATCGTCTCTACCGAAATAATCAGGGAAGTCTTTTATTAAAGTTCTTCGAGTATTTATTTCAGGGGGAGATTATTTATCTCAGGGGGAGATTGTTAATCTCAGGGGGAGACATATTCATATGCTTATGCTATAGCTGTGTAATTTGTCTTTTGCCGTCTGTTCTTTCTGATCGCAAATTCATATCATGTATATATGTTTTTGTCATCATCAAAAAGGGGGAGATTGTTAGAACAAGATTTGTTCTGATCAATTATCTTAGTTTTGATGATAACAATAATATGAATTTTGCTTAAGATAATATGGTACTCTAATCCAATGCAATTTCCCTTTCAGGAAATATATAAAGAGTACGCATAATTCAGCGCTCAGAAGCTTTGTCTCAAAGGGTTCAGCATGCAACATCAGAACATGGGTCAATGGAAGCATCAGAAGAACAAGAGAATAGAAGCACTGAAGTTCTGATGGTATCACGCTCAGAAGCACTTCAAGGTCAGAAGATCAGAAGATGCTATGCACCAAGCTGTTTGACTCTGATGATATTCAAACGTTGTATTCACAAACATCAGATCAGAAGAAAGTACAAGTGGCAAGCTACGCTGACTGACAAAAGGAACGTTAAAAGCTATTAAAGGCTACGTCAGTAGACACAGCGTGAACAAGGCTCGAGGTAGTTGACAAAAGCGTATAACATTAAATGCGATGCTGTACGGAACACGCAAAGCATTAAATGCACTCAACGGTCATCTTCTCCAACGCCTATAAATATGAAGTTCTGATGAGAAGCAAGGTTAACGATTTCTGCACCAAAACAACTCATATCAAACTTGCTGAAACTCTGTTCAAATCTAAACTCAGAATCTTCATCTTCATCAAAGCTCACTACATTGCTGTTGTAATATATTAGTGAGATTAAGCTTAAACGATTAAGAGAAATATCACAGTTGTGATTATCGCTTTTAAGAAGCATTTGTAATACTCTTAGATTGATTACATTAAGTTGTAAGGAACTAGAGTGATCGTGTGGATCAGAATACTCTAGGAAGTCTTAGGAGTGAACTAAGCAGATTGTAACTAGAGTGATCGTGTGGATCAGTATACTCTAGAAAAGTCTTAGAGGTTATCTAAGCAGTGTTCCTGGAGTGATCAGTGTGTGATCAGTAGACTCTGGAAGACTTAGTTGCTGACTAAGTGGAGAACCATTGTAATCCGTGCGATTAGTGGATTAAATCCTCAGTTGAGGTAAATCATCTTTGCGGGGGTGGACTGGAGTAGTTTAGTTAACAACGAACCAGGATAAAAATAACTGTGCAATTTATTTTTGTCTGTCAAGTTTTTAAAGCTACACTTATTCAAACCCCCCCTTTCTAAGTGTTTTTCTATCCTTCAGTTCCATCTTTTATTTCTTTTTCTTTTGATCGATGAAAGTCTTTGATACCTTGAGAATTCTTATGGATTCTTGGTAAAGACTAGATCGCTCCTTATTTTTCTTTTCGTGCGGTATTGCTTTCGGAGAGTGATCTACATATCGCTTCTCTCGCATGCATTAGCACATAAAGTTTTGACCGGCCTCGTTGTAGGGTGATTTCTACATAAATCACTTGGCGATCTGCTTAACATAGCGCAATATTTTGTGTCCCGAATCAAAAAGATCAAATATGGAAGATAATTGTATGCGGTTGATTTAAGACTAATGGAGATTTATCGTGTAGTCGCTATGATTTTATCAAGCTTCTGATAAATGTCCATTGAATTTAAATCCGAGAACATCCTTCACTCACCATCGATCTTAATTACTAACTTGGATAACATACTTGATAAGTTTCAAGATGGTTATCTTTAACATCTAACAATTGACTTTAATTTCCGCAATTTATTATATTCCTCTTTATATTTTGCTTTATGCTTTACTTTATCATTTCATCATATTTACATTCCGTTATTTTTTCTTTGTCCATTTGGACACTATGTTTATGTTCCCGCTATTTTCTCTTTGTCCACTTGGACCATACTTTACTTTTATGCTAAAAAACTAATAAATAACAAAAATCTAAAAAAACACCTAAGGCTCTATGGACTATTGGTTACTATCCCGAGCATTCTGGAGATTCGGACTTATGGACTTAGTACCTCTGGACCCTGTTATGATATTATTACTCTGTTGTTATTCTGTCTGTCTGGCATTGGATTGTTGTCTGTTTGTGTATGCAGGTATTTCCTTGAAAGTCCTTGACGGTTAATTCCAAGGCATTGATATAAGGATTTTACCCGAAAACAGCCATTACTCTGCCCGATTTTCGTCAGAATTTTAATGTGCTTAATGCAAAGTGGTGCTAAGATAATAAGTTTATCTGGATCCCCAAGTAATGTGTTGGTTTGGTATTCGATATTCCAAAGGATGGGAAATCTACCTTGACTCATAATGTCAAGTGTTGGCTTCTTCTTCGGTTAGACCGTTCTTTTCCTTAGCTTTTATTTTACGTATTAGGATAGCCTCTTCATCTCCCCCCGTTCTTTAATTTTCAAAATCTCCTCCCTTTTTCAAAAACCTTCTTATGTTTGTAAAACCTCTTTAAAACCTTTCTTTAAAAAATATCTTTTGGCCCTTAGTGGCTTTTCTTCAAAAAAGTTTAGACACGACTAATTGTTGAAATGAGTGGCGATACCCCACGATTTTGAAATTGATTGATATAATGAGATCTTTTCCGCGTGAGAGAGCTAGTGGCATACTCGTTGATTTCTATCCGAGTTGGAGCCCTTCTTTCATTTGCGATGCAAATAACTCTTTTGTTCTCATGCTCAAGATCAATGGCTGAGTATTTCTCTCCGACGACGATAGTGTTGATTCGTTTTTAAACCGTTTTCCCTTTTAAGCGAAACTACATTAGCTCTGAATTCTCCATTGCACCGAGGAGGTATGTAGGCACAAGGCTTAATGTCTTGCCGAGCTTATTTTAAAAATAAAACAAACCCTTTTTTAGCACACACGACACAAATTTTCAAAAAGGTTCCTGTGGAGTACCACAGATATGAGGGGTGCTTAAAACCTTCCCCTTGTATAATCAACACCCGAACCTGAGTTCTCTTTTTGTTTTAAAAACAAACTTTGGGTTTTACGTTCTTTTCCCTTTTCCTTTGGAAACAATAAAGCGCGGTGGCGATTTCAAATGAAATATTGAGTCGAGTCAATCCTGTCATACCCTAATTTTTGACCCCCCTGAGATGACATATCATCAGGTTTTTCATCAGGTCAAAGCAAGTACCCAGAGTAGTCACTTCTTCATCTGGCATTTAATCGAGGATGTTCAAAGACAAGAAAACTCAGGCAAAGGATCAATCAGTAGAAGGATTAGTCTCTAACATAATCATAGGACTCAAGAGCTTCATTTTCTCACCTATGGTTGATTAGACTCCCAGTCCTCTGAATACAGATTTACTCAGGTCACCAGACTAGGGTTTTTGAGCCTATCAAGGACTAAAATCAGGGATCACCTTTGGGAAACCCTAAAAAGCCCCAGGGGATCATTCAAAGACATCAATCATCTTCAAATAGCTCATATAACAAGATTCACTGGACATTACACCTCAATTCAAAGTCTACAGTCATCATTTTCATCTGGTCGACAATTAGGGTTTTTGACCTAATTCACCAGGATAGTTGACTTTTAATCAGAGGCATGGATCCAAAACTCAAGACATGATTCAAGAACCTCTACTACCTCAATATAACCCATTTACATCACTCATTTGAGGAGAAGATCTTGATTTTACACAAAAGTCCAAAATCTCACCTTATTTGGAAAAAGTCAACTGTATGGGATCACCTTTGACTTTTAAGATTTTTGGTCAAACCATGACTTTCAAGGGTCAATATCATCAATATATGGATATTAAATTCATTTGACCAAAGAAATTCAAGAAGAATCTTCAAGGAGCAAAAAGTCGGGAATTAGGGTTTTTGAGGGCATTGTGGGAACTCAAAATTTCACCTACACAACTCAAAAAACTTCCAACATGAAAGTTGTAGATCTTGCAAAATAAAACAACATCTTACAATGGAACTTTTTTCAAAAGATCAATCATTTAAGAGTTTTGGAAATTTTGAAGTTTTAGGTCATAAACACTTAGAAAATTTTCTAAGTGTTTTAACCTAGTTTTCTTCCAACTTTGGCCTCATTTTTCACAAATTTGCCAAAGGATTCTGAAGAAACTCCAAACTAATGATTTGAAGTAGATGTTTAGGGCTTTCCAAGTTGTGTTCAACCTTCTCCAATTCATTTTGAGCTAGGAGTTATGCTTGTTCAAAGTTGGCCTCATGAAGTGAAATTATAGGTCATGCATCATTTTTGAACTTTGCAATTTTGTGCACATGACCTCAATTATGGATGCTACACGACCCATAACACATCTGAAAACATGCCATGCATTCATTTTCACCATGCCATGATAATTGAGGAAGATTCCTAAAACAAGAACATGTGATTATGTAATGATTACATTTGAGAATTTATGGCAAATTGATGAATCACCCAAGGAATCTTCTCACCAACCAATTAGAGCTCACTTTGTATCTGAAATGTTCCCTAAGATCAGATAGAATCAATGGATAGGGAGCTGGCTCGAAAATGCAATGATCACACTTGGATATTCTTTGAAATTTCTTCATGGCTAAGAAACCAAATTCACTTCACTAAGCAAGCTCACTCTCTCAATCAGTACTGAATCATTTGCCTATAAATAGGAGAGCATACCTCAGTAGAAAAACACACCAAAGCAACCATATTCCTTGCTTTCTCTTTCTCTTCTCATGCTTATGGTTTTTCAAAGTTCTTTGGCAAGAAGAATCGTTTTCTTCAAACCAGAGCTTATCTTTGGAAAGTAAGCATTCTAACATCTCAAGGGGGTTCACTTGAGGTGATCCAAGCACCTGGATCACTTCTGTAAGTGGAGGAACGCCATTGTTGCTCTCACTTTGGAGCTGTTGCAGTTGGAGGTCCACAGAGCAATTCAGAAGGCTCCAAGCAAGGTTAAGCATCCAGGCACGTTCCATAGGAGGTAGTGGAGCTATCCAGATGGTCGCAGCTCATCTGTAACTGCAGATTCATCATCGATAGAGCAATTCAGGAGAATTGAAGTTACAATAAGCATTCAGTTAGCATCACTGAGTCCCAAGGAAGCTTTTGGGATCATTCATACAAGCCCAGGTGCTCTCTACCATCCTCACGACCTCCATTTTCAGAGGTAAGTTTCTGAACTCCACCTCTTTAATTTAAGCACTCTTTGTGGTAAAGCTCGATTCTATCTTGTTCAGCATCATCAGAGGATTGAAAACCCTCTATCATCATTCATTTATTCATCTTGTGCATCATTTAATTTTAAAATTAGGGTTTATGTGTTCTTCGTTTTCATGATAAAATTCGTTAGTTACACTTAGAATAAATGAATTTTGAGCCCATGATCATGTTCCTTGTCCAAAAACGAGTGAGATTGATGTTTACATCATGCCATTTAGTTGAGAAACCAGAGAGTTAGGAATTTGAAAATCTGAAGCTCGAGGAAGAAGATGAACATGGCGCGCGTAAAATTTGAATTTCCTGGCTTATCTGAAAATATAATATATTGAGTGTATATAGTTAACAAGCTGCACGCGCAGCTCAGTTGGTTAAGTTTTGAAATGTGATCATGAAGGGCGTGGGTTCGAACCTCTCTAGGGCCAAACCAATTTTTTAGCACCCATTTTCATTCCTTTTTTATACAAACTTCACACAATAAATAAACTTATCAAATTAAATCATTTTCACTTCATTTTTCACACACTTGCTATTTAATATACCTACTTTGTGAATAATCAAAAAAAATCATAAAAATGTTATTTATTTCATGTATTTTAATTAGGTTTAAAATAGTATGTTTTAAATGTTTTATTAAATACTTTAAAATATATATTTTCATTTTTGTTTTAACCTAATTACTTTGTGAATAATTTTATGATAAAACCCTAATTATTTAGGTCTTAATTGGGTATAGATTTCATCTTTGCCTTAATTAAGTTGACTTTTGTCAATATTCAAAACTGTTTTCAATCTCTGATTAAACAGATGATTAAGGTTTTCAAACAACAAAACCTTATATCATTTCAATCATTTTCAACTGTTTCTCATAAAGAGTAAATCATTTTTAAGTGGGCCTCTAATAGAGTGTAAGTCCCAACACCTTCTTCTCTTCTTAGCTTGTTTTCAAAACTGTATTTACAAAATCTCCTTTCTGTTTTCAAAACATTCTTCTGGTATTTGAAAGGCATTATTCCCGGTGAAACTCTTCAGATACCTATGTGACCTATGTCCATCTTAACTTCTTCTGTTTTCAAAAAACCATTAACTGTTTATCATATATATATTCAACTGTTATCCATCAATTACTGGTAAGGCTTTGTACATACTTCTTCAAAGGCCTCCACTCCATCCAGGTTAGGCTTTACAAGCTTTCAATTTACAGTCTTTATTTAAATTACTGTCAAATATAAATTGTGCATATATATTAGTTTAGAACTACGTTTGAGTATAAACCCTAGGACAGTTAAACTATATATATATATATATATATATTATAGGAATATGACCTAGGATTGAGAATGTCTTCCCGGTGAAGGCTCTTTCCTAATTAGAGATCTGTAGTTCAAACCCCCCAAGATGAATTATTCCCGGTGAAACATCTTGGCAAAAACCTTAGAATCCAAAAAAAATAGGACACATCCACCCAAAGAGGAATTATTCCCGGTGAAACCTCTTACCCATTTGCTTAGAGCCAAAATAAGTTCAAAACTACATAGCTTTCTCTTGTGCTATAACAAGGACCCTCGATGACCCTCGATTAGCCTCCTCTTGGGCTTTGTACAAGGACCCACAGGCTTCTTAAAAGCATTTCCAGCTTCCTCTTGAGCTTGTATACAAGGACCCATCAGGTTTCTTATAAACATAGGAACAGGTCTTTAGTCACCTTTTAACATACCCTGGTGAGTTTCTTCCAATTTAAACCAGACTTTAAACAAGCTAAGTTTGTCTCAATTTTACATTGAGTACACCTTTTGGAATGAGAGACATGGACAGTCTCTGTCATCCTTATCTTCATCAATCTTCCTTAGCAGAGTCTAGGATCCATGTTTGCTTATCCTCAGCAAGTGTCAGCCTTCATCTTGGGCTTTAAACAAGAAGTCTCACTAGATAATCTTTCTGCCATTCATCTTAATCAAAACCCCTGGAAAGGGTTAGCCTCCATTCATTCTTTCATCTTAATCAAAACCCCTGGAAAGGGTTAGCCTCCAAAATCATTCTTTCATTTTTATCAAAACCCCTGGAAAGGGTTAGCCTCCAAAATCACTTCTTCAAAAAACCAAAGATTCATTTCTCTTAGGAGATAATTTCCCCAAAAGAGTCAAAACCCCTGGAAAGGGTCAGCCTCCAAAAAATATGACAAAAATCAGTCTTTTAACAGACAATTTTACCAGCTGAGTCAAAATCCCTGGAAAGGGTTAGCTTCCAAAAAAAAAATCAGTCTTTTAATAAATAAATCCTTCAGTAGAGTCAAAACCAACAAAAACAATTAGCCTCAACCTTGGGCTTCATACAAGGCACCAAAACAATAAAACTCCCCTGTTAATAGTCAGCCTCAACCTTGGGCATTGTACAAGGCAGATAATAGAGTCTCCCCTAGTGAGTCCTTCATTGTTCAGTAGCCACAACCTTGGGCTTTGTACAAGGCAGATAAACCATATGTCGTGTGTCAAAGATTCCTAACATCTAGGATCTTTTCCCATAGAGTCATCCATACTCAGTTTATTTAAGAGTCAGCCACAACCTTGGGCTTCATACAAGGCAGAAAATAATATTTCCCCTAGTTAGAGTCAGCCTCAATTCTGGGCTTTGTACAGAACACCAAATAAAATCCATCAAAATATACACTCCCTAAGTAGAGTCAGCCTCAATTCCGGGCTTTGTACAGAACATAAAAATCCCTTGTAAATTAATCCTCAGTGGAGTTTTCTCCCAGAATAATAATCAATCAATCAAAAGCCTCAAGCTTGGGCCTCATACAAGCTAGACAAAAATCAACTCTTTTATACAGTAGATAGACATAGCTTATCTCTATAGAGAGATCTTTCCTCTATCTCACCACATTCAAACAAACAAACATTACATTTCATTTTAATCAAGTCTCCCATTTAGGATTTTGAAAGGCATGAGCTGGCAGTAAAACCCAGACATGTGGTAACTTTCCCTAATTTGGATGAGCATCTTTCTTTCATTTAAGAGGCATTTGACTGGTATACTTGCACATACACAAGTAAGGTCCCCCTCTTGAATGAAATGAATTCAGTTATTCTGTCACTCTTTTAATGTTTGTGGTGGAATAGTAGAAATACCTCTCTATAAAGATGACTTCATGTCTCTTTACTGTAAACAGAGATTTAATTCAAGCTTCAACCTTGAGCTTCAAGCAAGGCACCAAAAATAATTAATAATCAATTAGTTCCCCGAACTACATTAAGCTTTGACTTCCATTAGGGATATGTAGGCATGAGGTTCACAAGGAACCTCAGCGAGCTAATAAAATACAAAAAATAGTCAGTCTGTCTGTCTGTCTTTCTTTTATTCAATTCAATTCCTTCTCCTAATACAAAGGAGAAACTTTCCCAATAATCATTAGCAGCACAAACACATTATGACACAGAGAAGGTTCCTGTAGAGTACTACAGATATGTAGGGTGTTTAAACACTTCCCTATGTATAACCGACCTCCCGGACTCCAGAATTTCTAGTCTAGGTGAATCCCCACACTTAGTAAACTCCTAGGGTTTAGTTGAGATCTTTTTTCCCCTTTCCTACTCGTAGGACAAATAAGAAAGTTTGTGTGATATCGTAGGAAGAACTGAAATAAAATTTATCCCACCACGGGCGCATTCTCCTTCCAAATTTCGCGTGAAGGGTCTAGCGTGTCGTCCTCCCAAGTGAAACGGGGAGGTAAAAAAAACGACACCACAGTAAAAATGGCGACTCTGCTGGGGATATAAGTGTTAAAAACCTTGGTTTTTCATCCAAACCAATGGTTGACCTGTTGCTTGTCCAGCCCCAATGAGGAATTAGGGATGCCAAATTCCCCCTCAAACAAGAGAGGTCCTGCCTAACCTCTGTGTCATTTCATGTGTTTGCTGCATTTATATTTGTTTATTTTGTTTATTCTGTATCGGGAAAGGGCTTGATTCCCCCTTGTGGTGAGAAATCCTATACCCGGATTTGAGTGCAACATAAGATAGGATGGAGGATGTCTTCCCGGTGAAGACCCTCTAATCTTGGTTCACAATTCTACTCTTGGGATTTGCCTGGCTGGTTGTGATTAACTGCGCCAATGCATTCCGAGACTGATTTGTACCAGGAGGACCTAGAAACACATTAACCCCACTTAAAGCCTTTTTTAGGACGTAGAGCGGTGATTACGGAAGTAATTGTCACGCAGATACTACACTCAGAGAAAACTCTCTTATAGATACCAATCAACGTATCTTTAAGGTTGAGCAAAAACTCTGAGACCCTTAGAACCCGTTCTACAGGTACAAAAATCCTTATCCTTAGTTTACCATTGGGGCGAGGTTTGCGTTTGGACTTCATGACCACTATACCCTTCTGCGCCATGTTTGTTTAAAACCTCTTGTGTGTGCATTCATGCATTCATGCATCATTCATTAATAACAACTAAAAACAAAAAGAGTCTTTTTCGAGTCGTTTTTCAAGGAAACTAAATAACGAACGTTTTGAACTTCATAGAAAGAGAGAAACGGAGAAAGGACTTAAGGATCTATACCATGGATTATGGGAGAAAGACAGCTAGGAAATACACCTTCAAGATTCCCCAGGTCGAGGAACTGGGAAAGCTCGGAAAACTGGTGGTCAACCCCCAGGCTTTCAAGGAGAAGTATGGAAAACTTCTGCCTTTGCTCAATACCAACATTGTGGATGGGATCCTTCCCACCTTGGTACAGTTTTACGATCCAACGTATCACTGCTTCACCTTTCCAGATTATCAGCTCATGCCTACGTTGGAGGAGTACTCTCGTCTGATTGGAATACCCGTGTACGCGCAAGATCCGTACTCCGGTTTGGAAAAGAATCCTGATGACATTATCATCGCTGCAACTACTCCTTTGAACGTAGTCGACATCAGAACTCATATGGTGAGTAGAGGAGGAATTCAAGGATTGCCCTCCAAATTCCTGTTTGATCAAGCTCGGTACTTCGTCAGCATCCAAGATATGAGCGCTTTTGAGGAAATCTTGGCTTTGCTTATCTACGGATTGTTTTTGTTCCCTAACATTAACGATTTTGTCGACATCAAAGCAATTAAGATCTTCTTAATTGGAAATCCAGTTCCAACCTTGCTTGCGGATGCTTATCACTCTGTGCATTCAAGAAACCTGCAGCGAGGAGGATTAATCACATGCTGCGTACCGTTGTTATACGAATGGTTCGTTTCACACCTGCCGAAGTCTAGCACTTTCTGGAACATGAGGGATGGCCTTTACTGGTCACAGAAAATCATGTCTCTCACTCATACAGACATTGATTGGTGTAGTCCTGACAACGACGAAACCAAGATCATCTTCAGTTGCGGAAGTTTTCCCAACATACCCCTTATTGGAACTAAGGGAGGAATCAGTTACAATCCAGCTTTAGCCCGTCGTCAATACGGCTATCCCATGAAAAATATACCAAGTAACATCCAATTGGAGGGTCTGTTCTTCAAGAACATCGACGATCATGGCAACATGCTGAAGGAGGAAATTGTCCAAGCCTGGCGTCTTGTTCACAGCAAAGGGAGAAGATTGTTAGGAAAACATCTTTGCATCTCCCTGGATCCTTACCTTCAATGGGTACGCGTCAGAGCATTCAAGTTCAGGATGCCATATCAGCATCAAGAACCCATTCCCCTAAGGGAACCAATTTACCTTTTCTCCACTGATGTTGAAAAATTACAAGCGGCATTAAACAAGGTATGCCAAGAAAGGAATGCTTGGAGGAACAAGTATCGAATCGTCAACACGGAAAATGTTGAGATTCATAACATCCTAAGAAGGAAGGATGAGTTACTTGAAGTGCTCGATCGACAAGTATCCCAAACATCACTTTCTCATCATATCCCTCCTGCTTCCTGGATCATCGATCAGCTCACGTCAGAGAACGCTCAGCTCAAGAAACAGAAGAAGATGTTAGAACGTGAAGTCGGCTCTTCGTCAAAATTTTAGAGTCCTTTCTCTCAGTTTCTCTGTATTTCTTTTTCAAAGTGTGTAAAAACGGCGTTTTCGCTTAATTAATAAAAGTTTGATGTTTCATAACGTAATTATGGTGTTTCCTTGAAAATATTAACTTAATTGCATATCATACATCGCTTTAGTCGTACGCACTGACACGAGAATTGTCGCGGATCTAATAGTCACTTTCCTTTCTCCAGAAAAAGAGGAGGAGAAGGAGGTGAACCAAGACTTTCAAGCTGTCTCATCCATACAACACTCGTTCAAGTCGTAAGAAAAGAATGGAAGACTTTGAGCAAGAGAATGGAGAACTCAGAGAAGAGGTTAATACTCTCAAAGATGCTATTGAAAGACTAAATAACATGGTAGAAGCCCTGGTAGTTGCACAGAATCGACCAACGCCAGAAGAACCACAAAGGACTGTGGTTTCCGAGATTGTTTCCACTCCTATTCCTCAGTATGCCATGCCACCCAACCGACCTTGGGGTATGCCGTATAACTTTATTCCAGAAGGGTACATACCCCCAGTTTCTGAAGTTCCAAGAGCTACAATGGAGATGCAACCACCGGAGGGTTACAAACCTCTGGAAATTGAAGTTCCAAGAGCAACGGCAATGGGTTTCGCACAACAGAATGCTGAGATTCCAAGATCTGCTGTCATGGCTTCTCCACAGTCCATTATGCATACTTTTCCTCCACCAGGCGGACAAGTATATCATCACGCTCCCAGTGAGGACGCTGGCGTGTATGAAAGATTGGACGAGTTCCAGGAACAGTTTCTGCAAATGCAGAAGGAACTCAAGACTCTTCGAGGACAAGATCTATTTGGAAAGAGTGCTGCAGACCTCTATCTGGTTCCAAATGTTAAGATTCCTCACAAATTCAAAGTACCAGATTTCGAGAAGTACAAAGGGAATTCATGCCCGCAAAGTCACCTTGTAATGTATGCTCGAAGAATGTCAACTCAGACTGATAATCAACAATTACTCATTCATTATTTTCAAGACAGCCTGACAGGTACTGCACTCAAATGGGACATGAACTTGGACAGTTCAGAGATTCGTACTTTTCAAGACCTCGGAGAGGCCTTTGTCAAACAGTATAAGTACAATCTGGATATGGCTCCCGACAGAGATCAACTCCGGGCCATGACTCAAAAGGATAGAGAAAGCTTCAAGGAATACGCTCAAAGATGGCGTGAAGTTGCTGCACAAATCTGTCCACCACTTGAAGAGAAAGAAATGACAAAAATCTATCTCAAAACTTTAAGTCCATTTTACTACGGACGAATGGTTGCAAGTGCACCAAGTGACTTTACTGAGATGGTAAACATGGGTGTACGTTTAGAAGAAGCAGTTCGAGAAGGACGCTTGAACAAAGAACCAGAATCTTCTATTGGTCCAAGGAAGTATGGAAGTTCTTTCCAGAAGAAAAAGGATCAAGATGTCAGCAATGTCTTGCATAAAATCAAGAAGAAATTCCAACCTCAAGTTGCAGCAATAACTCCGGTTGTTAACTCAGCGCCAGCTTATCAACCTCAGGTCTCGCAACAACAAATTCAACAAAGGTCGCAGCAACCTCAGCAGCAGGTTTGACCTCCAAATTACAACAATCGGGCTCCAAGGTATCCTACCTTTGACCCAGTACCAATGCCGTATGCAGAATTGTTTCCAACATTACTGGCAAAAGGACTCATTCAGACAAGGAGTCCTCCAAATCCTACAAACAGTTCCTCACCATGGTATAAGGCTGACCAATCTTGTCCCTATCATCAGGGGGCACCAGGTCACAATATTGAGAACTGTTTCCCTTTCAAGATTGACGTCCAACGATTAGTGAAGAGCGGAATGCTATCCTTCAAAGATACTAGTCCAAACGTCCAAGCAAATCCTTTGCCGCAGCATAAAGAAGCATCAGTAAATCTGATAGATCAACACCCCAACATCATGCAAATCTACGACATTCGTCAGATAGGGGAAAATCTTGTCAAGATGCACGCTAAACAAGCTGGGTACGACCATATACCACCTCACAACTACTTCACATGTGATATTTGTCTAAAGAATAATCAAGGATGTGCCGTAGTTCAAGCTGCATTGCAAGAACAAATGGACTTAGGATGGATTCAACATATTCGAGTCAGGACTGAACATGACATCAACATGGTTCAAGGATGTCCAGGAGAATACAAAATCTACAAAGTTGAAGATCTTGAAGGATCGGTAGTCAGGTTCCATAAAACTTTAAATGGACTTGCCTACTTTAGAACAGATTTCCACGCTTACAGTAGATGCAGAATCTGTCGAAGAAATTCACAAGGATGTTTACGTGTTCGCAACGACATTCAAAAGCTGATGGATGACAATACCATTATTGTTCTTGCCAACAGAGAAGATGATGAAGTCTTTACCGTATCTCCTCAAATTAATCAAGTTGAACCAATGCAAGTTAAGTACGATAGCAGGAAGACAGCAATTGCTCCGCTAGTCATCTACTTACCAGGTCCTGTACCGTATGAGTCCAGCAAGGCTATACCATACAAGTACAATGCTACATTCATTGAAAATGGTAAGGAAATACCATTACCGTCTGTTGTCAACATTGCTGATGTTAGTCGAGTTACCAGAAGTGGACGAGTCTTCAACAGAACAACAGAAAATGTTGAGAAACCTTCGGAGGAAGTACCACATAGGCAAGACAATCATCCGACCAATGCTGTTCAAGCGAAAGAAAATGATGAGATCTTGAAGTTAATCCAGAGGAGTGAATACAACATTGTAGATCAATTGCTACATACTCCGTCTAGGATTTCTGTCCTTTCCCTGCTATTGAGTTCTGAAGCTCATAGGGAAGCTCTACAGAAAGTTTTGGAACAAGCTTTTGTAGAACCTAGCGTCACAATAAGCCAATTCAACAACATCGTTGCCAACATCTCCACGGGAACTAGCCTAAGTTTCTGTGACGAGGATCTTCCTGAAGAAGGAGTGGACCACAATCTTCCACTTCACATCTCAGTTGGCTGCATGGGTGATATACTCACAGGAGTCCTAATAGAGAACGGATCCTCTCTCAACGTCATGCCGAAATCAACATTGTCAAGATTATCTTTCGAAGATTACCCTCTAAGAAAAAGTCATGTCATCGTCAAAGCATTTGATGGATCAAGAAAGTCAGTTTTCGGAGAAGTCGATCTTCCCATAACTATTGGACCTCAGACGTTCAAAATCACTTTCCAGGTTATGGACATTCCAGCACAATACAGTTGTTTGCTAGGTCGCCCATGGATTCATGAGGCTGGGGCAATTACTTCAACACTTCATCAGAAACTGAAGTTCATAAGAAATGACAAATTGGTAACCGTATGTGGAGAACGAGCTCTGATCGTCAGCAACCTGTCATCATTCTCCGACATAGAACCAAAAGAAGTTGTTGGAACTAAATTCCAAGCACTTTCCTTGGATAAGGAAAAAGGAAAGGAGAAAGCAGCGTCTATTTCTTCCTACAGAGATGCAATCCAAGTTGTAAAGGATGTCACTACCAGTGGTTGGGGGCACATTAATATTCCTACCAACAACAAGAACAGAACAGGAGTTGGATTCTTTCCAACATCATCAAAGACTATTCTAGGAATTGAGGTAGTTCTTCCCATTCAAGAAACTTTCCGCAGCGGAGGTTTTCTTCAACTTGTTCAACAAACAGTCAATACCATCGGTACGGAAAACACCGATGAAGAGGAATGGCTATCCTATCTTAACAAAGCAGGATACATAGCCCTATCAGAGTCTGAATCACCTTGCTGTTATCCAACTAAGGGATCTGAAAGTAAGACTCAACCAAGCAGTGACGAAGTTACAAACAGCTTCACCACCAGAATTCATGGTTCATCAGAAGAAGTTCCTCCTATCCCCGAAGAAACCTGGGATACATTAGGAGAACCAAGCGGAAAATTCGACTACATGGTGAAATACTCCGCTCCTGAAAGTTCAAGAATCTCTCTTGAAGATATTGTTCCAACTGGATGGAACAGTGATTTTGAGTACCTCTCTCAGCCAAAAGAGATGTATAACCCTTGCTATTCATCGTCATCAACTGGTGAAGTCATCATTGAGGATTATATCCCCAAGTCACCTTCCGAGGATATGGATCTAGAGTTCACATATCTAGTCAATGCTGAAGGATAGAAAAACACTTAGAAAGGGGGGGTTTGAATAAGTGTAGTCTAAAAACTTGAACGATAAAAACAGTATGCACAGTTATTTTTATCCTGGTTCGTTGTTAACTAAACTACTCCAGTCCACCCCCACGGAGTGATTTACCTCACCTGAGGATTTAATCCACTAATCGCAACAGATTACAATGGTTTTCCACTTAGTCCGCGACTAAGTCTTCTAGAGTATCCTGATCACAACCTGATCACTCCAGGAACAAATGCTTAGACACAAGCTAAGACTTTCTTAGAGTATCCTGACCACCACGTGATCACTCTAATTACAACTACTTAGACACAAGCTAAGACTTCCTAGAGTTTCCTGATCAACACTTGATCACTCTAATTACTTACAAATTAATGTAATCAATTCTAAGAGTATTACAATTGCTTCTGAAAAGCTATAATCACAACAATGATATTTCTCTTAATGTTTAAGCTTAATCTCACTAATATATTACAACAGCAATGTAGTGAGCTTTGATGAAGATGAAGTTTCTGAGCTTTGATTTTGAACAGCGTTTCAGCAAGTCTTTCAGAATAATTTCGTTCAGAATTAGTAACCTTGCTTCTCATCAGAACTTCATATTTATAGGCGTTTGAGAAGATGACCGTTGAACGCATTTAATGCTTTGCGTGTTCCGTACAACTTTGCATTTAATGTTTCACGCTTTTGTCAACTACCTCGAGCCTCGTTCACGCTGTGTCTACTGACGTTGCCTTTAATAGCTTCCAACGTTCCTTTTGTCAGTCAGCGTAGCCTACCACCTGTACTTTCTTCTGATCTGATGTTTGTGAATATAATATTTGAATATCATCAGAGTCAAACAGCTTGGTGCATAGCATCTTCTTGTCTTCTGACCTTGAAGTGCTTATGAGCGTGATACCATGAGAACTTCAGTGCTTCTGCTTCTGATCTCAACTTCTTCTGATGCTTCCATAGACCCATGTTCTGATTCTGCCTTGACCATCTTCTAATGTCTTGCCAGACCATGTTCTGATGTTGCATGCTGAACCTTCTGAGACAAAGCTTCTGAGCGCTGATTTGTGCATACTCTTTATATATTTCCTGAAATGGAAATTGCAATGTATTAGAGTACCACAATATCTCACACAAAATTCATATCCTTGTTATCATCAAAACTAAGAATATTGATCAGAACAAATCTTGTTCTAACAATCTCCCCCTTTTTGATGATGACAAAAACATATATAAATGATATGAATTTGCGATCAGAAAGAGCAGACGGCTAAAGACAAATTACACAGCTATAGCATAAGCATGTGAATATGTCTCCCCCTGGGATTAACAATCTCCCCCTGAGATGAATAATCTCCCCCTGAAATAAATACTCGAAGAACTTTAACAATAAAAGACTTCCCTGATTATTTCGGTAGAGACAATCACATAAGCTTCTTGCTTCTGATAATTCATAGCTTCTGACTTCTGCTTCCATTGGACAGCTTCAGAACTTGAATTTCTTTAGATCCCTAGAACACTCACAGCTTCTGATTCCTGCTTCCATTTAGGACAGCTTCAGAACTTGAATTTCTTTGATCTTCAGAACATTCACAACTTCTGATTCCTGCTTCCATTTAGGACAGCTTCAGAACTTGAATTTCTTTGATCTTCAGAACATTCACAGCTTCTGATTCATGCTTCCATTTAGGACAGCTTCAGAACTTGAGTTTTCTGGATCTTTAGAACATTCACAGCTTCTGATTTCTGCTTCCCTTGGATAGCTTCAGAGCTTTGAATTTCTTCTTACATCTCTTCATGCTAGATTGTATCAGAACAGTGTTGAATGTACCAGAGCATCATCAGAGCATCTCTACATCCTGAAATGTTACAGAACAAAACTAAACGACAAAAGTCAGCATGAATGAGTTAGAACATAAAATGTGTATCAGCACAAAATATGTATCAGAGCCATATAAGCCATATAGAATATATCAGATCCAATAGACAATGTATCAGAGCAAATAGACAATGATTTGGATCATATTCTATTATCAGAATTTCTGATCATTCTTGCTTCTTGCTTCTGATTCTGAAGCTTCCTAGCACTCAGCTTGCTTCAAGAATCCAAGAGCTTGATTCATCTTGTTGCTCCTCATGTTGATCTTGAATCTTTGATTCCTGCAACAACACAACTTAGAAACATATGAAGCTTGCAGCTTCTGTTAGTAAATGTGGGGTCTTTTTACTCGGTAACTGATAATATTAATCATATCATTTATCATATATTTTCTCCCCCTTTTTGTCATAACATCAAAAAGCATGAAAAGATTCAGATGTAAAGCAAGAGACAAAAGGAAAGAAAAACAAATAACTTTTCATTGATTTCAACAAGAAGGATTACAAAAGATGAATGCAGGAAAACAGATGCAACAAGGAAAGAAAACTACAAAGACTTAAAGCCTAAGACTCTATCCTACGCAAAGACTGCGCAAACAACTGAAGAACCCTCTGGTCTTCAGTTTGTTCAGCCATGGAAGCTTGAAAAACTCTTCATGCCTGTCCAGACTAGAACCTCCACTGTAGGAGAGATCCAAGAGACCAAAGAGGAAGTGAGGGACAGTTCATAGACAGGGAGCTAATGTTGCAAACGGGCTCCAGTGACTCAAGAAGGTCTTCTTCCTTTGGATAAATGTTGATAACAGCATTGAAGAAGAGATCTGTCTTGAAAGAGACTTGGAGAGCCATCCCAAGATATGCTTCACATCCTGTAACTGATTAACCCTTCCATCCGTTCTCATTGAGTTGAAAGGATTCATGATGAACGCTAGGTTGAAGATGAATGAACTAGGGTTTATGCCAAAGAAAAACTTTGTTGGACAAGAGAGAAAAAGAAAGAGAAAAAGAGCCAAGACTTATTGAAAAAAATGCAACAAAATGAAGGAATAAATAGAGGGAAAAAGAAGAGGGAAACGTTCGAGGAATATAAAAAAGAAAAGAAGGACAATAAAAGAAATGATGAATGGCATTTAATGTTACGTGACGTGAGGAGAGATAATAATGACAAAAGACGAGATTTGCACAGTTACCTAAGTAGACGTCCCCTCAACTGCACGCACGCTTGTCCAGAAATAGTGAACACGTGTTTACCATCTGGATAGCCAGTTACAGCTGTTTTGCTTTTAAAGAGATTCTGAATCAACTTAGACAATGAAACGTTAGTAATAACTGAATCACAATTTCTAATTGATTTTAATCAGAACTTTTTATAAAAAAAATCCAATTTCATTTCAGAAGATACTCATACATAAGATCTTCTCATCTTCTCATTCTGGGCATAAATCCATACTGATATTCTTCAGAATGAACTTAAACCTATCTTCAGCAAGGGGTTTTGTAAAGATATCAGCCCATTGATGGTCTGTATCCACAAAGTTTAAAGATATAACACCCTTCTGAACATAGTCCCTTATGAAATGATGTTTAATCTCAATATGTTTAGCTTTTGAATGTAAAATAGGATTCTTAGATAAACATATAGCAGAAGTATTATCACAGAAAATAGGAATGTTACTCTCATATATCTGATAATCTTCCAGCTGACTTCTCATCCAGAGCATTTGTGTGCTACAACCAGCAGCAGCAACATATTCTGCTTCTGTTGTTGAGAGGGCAATAGTAGCTTGCTTCTTGCTGTACCATGAGATCAGATGACTTCCAAGAGATTGACAACTTCCAGAAGTGCTCTTTCTTTCTATTCTATCTCCAGCATAGTCAGCATCACAGAATCCTACTAAGTTGTAATCTTTAGATCTTCTGTAAACTAAACCAACGTTAGTAGTACCTTTCAGATACCTTAGAATTCTCTTAACCGCTGTTAAATGAGATTCTCTTGGATCTGATTGGAATCGAGCACACAAACAAACACTAAAGAGAATGTCAGGTCTAGAAGCAGTTAGATATAGAAGAGATCCAATCATACCTCTGTACAGCTTCTGATCTACCTTCTTACTTACCTCATCCTTACCCAGTACACACGTTGGATGCATAGGAGTTTTGGCTTCTTTGCTTTCAGAAAGATTAAACTTCTTCAGAAGTTCTTTCACATACTTCGTTTGATGAACATAGGTTCCATCGGAAGTTTGGTTGATTTGAATCCCAAGGAAATACTTGAGTTCTCCCATCATGCTCATTTCAAATTCAGCCTGCATAGACTCAGCAAACTCCTTTCCAAGTGTAGCATTAGATGTTCCAAAGATAATATCATCAACATATATTTGACAAATTAAAATATCCTTTTTAAATGTTTTACAAAAGAGAGTAGTGTCCACTTTTCCTCTAGTGAAATCATTTTCCAGAAGGAAAGAACTCAAACGTTCATACCAAGCTCTGGGAGCTTGTTTCAATCCGTATAATGATTTCTTTAGTTTGAAAACATGATTTGGAGACATGGAGTCTTCAAAACCAGGAGGTTGGTGAACATAAACTTCTTCATCTATATAACCATTTAAGAAGGCACTCTTGACATCCATCTGATAAAGAGTGATGTTGTGTTGAGTGGCAAAAGAAATTAATAGACGAATAGATTCTAACCTGGCCACTGGTGCAAAGGTTTCTGTATAATCAATCCCTTCTTGCTGACTATAACCCTGAGCAACCAGTCTGGCTTTGTTTCTTACCACTTCACCTTTCTCACTTAGCTTGTTTCTGAAAACCCACTTAGTACCGATGATGTTAAATCCTTTTGGTCTAGGAACCAAGTCCCATACATCATTCCTTGTAAACTGGTTTAGTTCTTCTTGCATGGCAATTATCCAGTCTGGATCTTCTAGAGCTTGATCAACAGAAGTTGGCTCGATCAAAGAAACAAGACCTAATTGACATTCTGCATTGTTCTTAAGGAATGCCCTTGTTCTGATGGGATCATCTTTCTTTCCAAGGATCACATCTTCTGAATGAGCTGAGGCAAGTCTAGGTGATCTTCTGATAGTTGGTTCTTCAGAAATCCTAAGATTCTCTAAAGATGCAGCAACATGATCTTCTGATCCATTGCTTCTGAGACTGCCAGCTTCTGCAGCTTTGCTTCTTGGTTCTACTGCTTCTGATATATCAATATCAAAATCTGCAAAATTCTCAAACTGCTTTGGTTTTTCAAGACCAAGCTTATCATCAAACCTGATATTGATTGATTCTTCTACAATCAATGTTTCAGTATTGTATACTCTGTAGCCTTTAGAGCGTTCAGAATATCCAAGAAGGAAATATTTTTGTGCTTTGGAATCAAACTTACCAAGATGATCTTTAGTATTCAGAATAAAACATACACATCCAAAAGGATGGAAATATGAAATGTTGGGCTTTCTGTTCTTCCACAATTCATAAGGAGTCTTATTTAGAATAGGTCTGATAGAGATTCTATTCTGAATATAACACGCAGTGTTAATTGCTTCTGCCCAGAAATGCTTAGCCATATTGGTTTCATTGATCATGGTTCTGGCCATTTCTTGTAGAGTCCTATTCTTTCGCTCTACAACTCCATTTTGCTGTGGAGTTCTAGGACAAGAGAAATCATGGGCAATACCATTTTCTTTGAAGAACTCCTCAAAGAATTTGTTCTTAAATTCACCACCATGATCACTTCTGACCTTTATCATTTTGCACTCTTTCTCAGATTGGATCTGAGTGCAGAATTCAAAGAACACTGAATGAGACTCATCCTTGTGTTTCAAGAACTTTACCCATGTCCAGCGGCTATAATCATCAACGATGACTAATCCATATTTCTTCCCTCTGACAGATGCTGTTTTGACTGGGCCAAACAGATCAATGTGCAAGAGTTCTAACGGCCTTGAGGTAGAAACAACATTCTTAGACTTGAATGCAGGTCTGGAGAACTTGCCCTTCTGACATGCTTCACAAAGAGCATCTGATTTGTATATCAGATTTGGGAGTCCTCTGACTAGATTTAGTTTGTTAATCTGAGAAATCTTTCTCAAACTAGCATGTCCTAATCTTCTGTGCCAGACCCATTGCTCTTCAGAAACAGACATAAGACAAGTCACCTTCTGCTTCTTAAGATCAGAAAGATCAATCTTATAAATGTTGTTCATCCTCTTGCCTGTAAATAGGATTGAGCCATCCTTCTGACTTACAGCCTTGCAAGACTTTTGTTTGAAGATTATATCATAACCATTGTCACTTAATTGACTTATGGACAATAAGTTATGCGTTAATCCTTCTACAAGAAGTACATTAGTTATGGAAGGAGAGTTACCAAGACTTATGGTTCCAGAGCCAATGATTTTGCCCTTCTGATCTCCTCCAAACTTGACTTCTCCACCTGGTTTAAGCACCAGGTCTTGGAATGTAGACCTTCTTCCCGTCATGTGTCGCGAGCACCCAGAGTCCAGGTACCATGACATTTTGCTTTTTGTCCTCTTTTCCGCCAAGGATATCTGCAATAGGAATAATCTTTTCCTTAGGTACCCACAATTTCTTGGGTCCTTTCTTGTTAGTTCTCCTCAAGTTCTGATTGAACTTGGGTTTAGCAAAATATTTAACAGGAGGAACAGTATGATATTCCTTATTCTAAGTTCCATGATATTTCTTAGGTTGTGTCACATGCTTCTTGGTGTGTGTTATGTGAAAGCTTTGTGCATGTGATGTGTGCTTTATATCATGGGAGTGGCCAAATTTAAATTGGTTATACAGAGGCTTGTATGATATTTTCATATCATCCACAGATTCAAGCTTGTATGGGATTTCACCCTCATAACCAATGCCAACTCTCTTGTTCCCAGACACAGCATATATCATAGAAGCTAGCTGACTTCTGCCAATACTTCTAGATAAGAACTTCCTGAAACTTAAATCATATTCTTTCAGAATATGATTCAGACTGGGAGTGGATTTTTCTGAATCAGAAGGAGATCCAACATTATTGGATAATTTTAAAACTTTTTCTTTTAATTCAGAATTTTCCAACTCAAGCTTCTTAGTTTCAAATTCAAATTGCTTTTTCAGCTTTTTGTATTTGATACTAAGATGAGCTTTTAATTCAAGAAGCTCTGTTAGACTGGAAACTAACTCTTCTCTAGATAGTTCAGAAAATACCTCTTGAGAATCTGATTCTGATGTAGATTCTGATCCATCATCTTCTGTCGCCATCAGCGCAAAGTTTGCCTGCTCTCCTTCAGAGTCTGATCCTGATTCTGATTCAGAATCATCCCATGTTGCCATAAGACCTTTCTTCTTATGAAACTTCTTCTTGGGATTCTCCTTCTGAAGTTTCGGACACTCATTCTTGTAATGTCCAGGCTCATTGCACTCATCGCAGACAACCTTCTTCTTGTCAGATCTTCTGTCACCAGAAGATTCTCCTCGTTCAAATTTCTTTGAACTTCTGAAGCCTCTGAACTTCCTTTGCTTGCTCTTCCAGAGTTGGTTTACCCTTCTGGAGATCATGGACAGTTCATCTTCTTCTTCAGATTCTGATTCTTCAGGATTTTCTTCTCTAGCCTGAAAAGCGTTAGTGCATTTTTTAATATTAGATTTTAATGCAATAGACTTACCTTTCTTCTGAGGTTCATTAGCGTCAAGTTCAATCTCATGACTCCTCAGGGCACTGATCAGCTCTTCCAAAGAAACTTCATTCAGATTCTTCGCAATCTTGAATGCAGTTACCATTGGGCCCCATCTTCTGGGCAAACTTCTGATGATTTTCTTTACATGATCAGCCTTGGTGTAGCCTTTATCGAGAACTCTCAATCCAGCAGTCAGAGTTTGAAATCTTGAAAACATCTTCTCAATGTCTTCATCATCCTCCATCTTGAAGGCTTCATATTTCTGGATTAGAGCGAGAGCTTTGGTCTCCTTGACTTGAGCATTTCCTTCATGAGTCATCTTCAAGGAATCATATATGTCATGGGCCGTTTCCCTGTTAGATATCTTCTCATACTCAGCATGAGAGATAGCATTCAGCAAAACAGTCCTGCATTTGTGATGATTCTTGAAATCTTTCTTTTGATCATCATTCATTTCGCTTCTCGTGAGCCTTACACCAGTAGCTTTAACAGGATGTTTGTAACCATCCAACAGAAGATCCCATAGATCAGCATCCAGACCAAGAAAGTAACTTTCCAGTTTATCTTTCCAGTATTCAAAGTTTTCACCATCAAATACTGGTGGTCTAGTATAACCATTGTTACCATTGTATTGCTCAGCAGAGCCAGATGTAGATGCAGCTGGATTTGTTGGAATTTCACCAGCCATCTTTTACAGAAGCGTTTTTCTCTTCCTGAATCTTTTCTAAACACGGTTAAGTGCTTGCACCTTAGAACCGGCGCTCTGATGCCAATTGAAGGATAGAAAAACACTTAGAAAGGGGGGGTTTGAATAAGTGTAGTCTAAAAACTTGAACGATAAAAACAGTATGCACAGTTATTTTTATCCTGGTTCGTTGTTAACTAAACTACTCCAGTCCACCCCCACGGAGTGATTTACCTCACCTGAGGATTTAATCCACTAATCGCAACAGATTACAATGGTTTTCCACTTAGTCCGCGACTAAGTCTTCTAGAGTATCCTGATCACAACCTGATCACTCCAGGAACAAATGCTTAGACACAAGCTAAGACTTTCTTAGAGTATCCTGACCACCACGTGATCACTCTAATTACAACTGCTTAGACACAAGCTAAGACTTCCTAGAGTTTCCTGATCAACACTTGATCACTCTAGTTACTTACAAATTAATGTAATCAATTCTAAGAGTATTACAATTGCTTCTGAAAAGCTATAATCACAACAGTGATATTTCTCTTAACGTTTAAGCTTAATCTCACTAATATATTACAACAGCAATGTAGTGAGCTTTGATGAAGATGAAGTTTCTGAGCTTTGATTTTGAACAGCGTTTCAGCAAGTCTTTCAGAATAATTTCGTTCAGAATTAGTAACCTTGCTTCTCATCAGAACTTCATATTTATAGGCGTTTGAGAAGATGACCGTTGAGCGCATTTAATGCTTTGCGTGTTCCGTACAGCTTTGCATTTAATGTTTCACGCTTTTGTCAACTACCTCGAGCCTCGTTCACGCTGTGTCTACTGACGTTGCCTTTAATAGCTTCCAACGTTCCTTTTGTCAGTCAGCGTAGCCTGCCACCTGTACTTTCTTCTGATCTGATGTTTGTGAATATAATATTTGAATATCATCAGAGTCAAACAGCTTGGTGCATAGCATCTTCATGTCTTCTGACCTTGAAGTGCTTCTGAGCGTGAGAGCATGAGAACTTCAGTGCTTCTGCTTCTGATCTCAACTTCTTCTGATGCTTCCATAGACCCATGTTCTGATTCTGCCTTGACCATCTTCTGATGTCTTGCCAGACCATGTTCTAATGTTGCATGCTGAACCTTCTGAGACAAAGCTTCTGAGCGCTGATTTGTGCATACTCTTTATATATTTCCTGAAATGGAAATTGCAATGTATTAGAGTACCACATTATCTCACACAAAATTCATATCCTTGTTATCATCAAAACTAAGAATATTGATCAGAACAAATCTTGTTCTAACAAATGCCATCTTGGGAGAAGAGCAAGACCAAAATACAGAAGAGGATGATCTCGAAAGTGTCTCCGACAACGAGTCTCTCCATTCAGAAGATTGGAAGTTTCCTCAAAAGAAAGTTCGACATACTCCACTTGGGAATGGGTATGCTCACACCGCTCAGTCTGCTGAAGTAGAAGAAGATCGTTTGAGTGTTGCAAAGACAGTGGTTGGTAAATCAAGACCTACCACAGGCCAGCTTAAGCCTAAGGTTCCAGATTACTTAGTGCACAATGGGGTTCGCCACTATTGGACAACTGTTGAAGTTACAACCGTTGTTCGCACTCCTAAGTAGGAACTTTCACCGTTATTTTGTCCTCTCGCCATAGCCCAGGGTGAAGAGATGTTTCATAGGGCTTTGCATTTTACTATTTCTTAGGAAAATGTCCCTCTTTGCTTCGCCCAAAGCAATAGAGTTTTGTTTTATAGGGTCTTTGTTTCAAAAAATGACTGTCAATAAATAAAAATGTCATTTTGTTCCGTCGTTAGTTTTTCCTTTTCTTTTTTCGGAAATTGGTAATCCTAAAAAACACCCTAAAAAACATCAAAAAATTCCATTAATTGCATACACCGAGTCTTCCCTCATTGTCTAAATAAAACTTATCACACATATGCAGATTAATCATAAAATACCCCGTTGAAACGTGCGACCGTATGACTTCTCCAAGCTTTGAGTTTCCTGTATTCGAGGCAGAGGAAGAAGAAGACGAAGAAATATCAAAGGAAATTTCACGATTACTTCAACAAAAGGAAGAGGCCATTCAGCCATACAATGAGCCCCTAGAGATCATTAACCTTGGTTCCAATGGAAACAGAAAAGAGGTTAAGATTGGAGCTTCGCTCAGTTCAGAGATCAGAGAGAGTTTGATACAGCTGCTCAAAGAATTCTCAGATGTCTTCTCTTGGTCTTATCAAGATATGCCAGGGTTGGATACCAGTATAGTGGAGCATCACTTGCCGTTAAAAGCAGAATGCCCTCCAGTCAAACAAAAATTGAGAAGAACTCATCCGGAGATGGCCATGAAAATCAAAGAGGAAGTTCAAAAGCAGATCAACGCAGGTTTCCTCGTCACTTCAGAATACCCTCAGTGGTTAGCTAACATTGTTCCCGTTCCTAAGAAAGATGGAAAAATCCGCATGTGCGTCGACTACAGAGATTTGAACAAAGCTAGCCCTAAGGATGATTTTCCTTCACCACATATTGATATGTTGGTAGACAGTACAGCAAAATCCAAAGTTTTCTCATTCATGGACGGATTTTCAGGATATAACCAAATCAAAATGGCACCTGAAGACATGGAGAAAACAGCTTTCATCACCCCCTGGGGCACGTTCTGCTATCGTGTTATGCCTTTTGGACTAAAGAACGCAAGGGCAACTTATCAAAGGGCCATGACTACACTTTTCCACGACATGATGCATAAAGAAGTGGAAGTCTATGTGGACGACATGATTGCCAAATCAGAAAATGAGGAAGATCACATACAGAATCTGACAAAGTTATTTCAACGCTTACGGAAGTTTCAGCTTCGCCTGAACCCCAACAAGTGTACCTTTGGTGTCTACTCAGGAAAACTCCTTGGTTTCATTGTCAGCAAACGAGGAATTGAAGTAGATCCAGACAAAGTCAAGGCAATTCAAGAAATGCCTTCACCCAGAACCGAGAAACAAGTCAGAGGATTTCTTGGACGTCTGAATTACATCTCGAGATTCATATATCTCATGACTGCAACTTGCGCTCCTATTTTCAAACTTCTACGGAAAAATCAAAGTTGCGTCTGGTCAGACGATTGTTAGAAAGCGTTCGACAGCATTAAGGAATATCTGCTCGAACCACCCATTTTGTCTCCTCCAGTGGAAGGAAGACCTTTGATAATGTACTTAACCGTCTTAGAAGACTCCATGGGTTGTGTCCTTGGACAGCAAGACGAGACGAGAAGAAAAGAGCATGCCATTTACTACCTAAGCAAGAAATTCACTGACTGTGAATCCCGCTACTCCATGCTTGAGAAGACGTGTTGTGCTTTGGCCTGGGCTGCCAAGCGTCTCCGCCAGTACATGATTCGACATACTACTTGTTTGATCTCTCATATGGATCCAATCAAGTACATTTTTGAGAAGCCTGCTTTAACTGGGAGAATTTCCCGTTGGCAGATGTTGTTATCAGATTATGACATTGAGTATCACGCACAGAAAGCCGTGAAAGGAAGCATTCTAGCTGAGCACCTGGCTCACCACCCACTCAATGGTCATGAATCAACCAGTTTTGACTTTCCGGACGAGGACGTCATGTACCTTAAGATGAAAGATTACGACGAGCCACTACCAGACGAAGGACCTGAGATAGGATCCCAGTGGGGCTTAATCTTTGACGGAGCTGTCAACGCTTATGGACGAGGAATTGGGGCAATCATTGTTACTCCTCAAGGTACCCATATTCCATTTACTGCCAGATTAACTTTCAAGTGCACAAACAATGAGGCCGAATATGAAGCTTGCATCATGGGTCTCGAAGAAGCCATGGATCTAAGAATCAAACACTTGGATGTATATGGAGATTCTGCTTTGGTCATCAATCAAATCAAAGGAGAATGGGAAACACGCCAACCAGGGCTAATTCCTTACAAAGACTACGCGAGAAGATTGTTACCATTCTTCGACAGGGTAGATTTTCATCACATTCCTCGTGAAGAAAACAACTTGGCTGATGCATTAGCCACACTCTCTTCCATGATTAGGATAAATCATTGGAATGACATTCCTCAGATCGATGTTATGCGCCTGGATAGGCCCGCTCATGTTTTCACAATAGAAGCAATCATCGACGACAAACCGTGGTATCACGACATCAAGAAATTTCTTCAAAAGCAAGAGTACCCTCTTGGGGCGTCAAAGAAATATAGAAAGACTTTGAGAAGGTTATCTTGTAGATTCTTCCTGAATGAAGATGTTCTGTACAGGAGAAACTTCGACATGGTTCTGCTCAGATGCGTTGACAGAAAAGAAGCAGAAGTACTCATGAGAGAAATACATGAAGGTTCCTTTGGTACTCACACCAATGGACATACCATGACAAGGAAAATACTGAGAGCAGGATATTATTGGCTGACGATGGGGTCAGATTGCTACCAGTACGCAAAGAGGTGTCACAAATGTCAGATCTACGCCGATAGAATTCATGTGCCACCATCTCTTCTCAACATACTCTCTTCCCCTTGGCCTTTCTCCATGTGGGGAATCGACATGATTGGAATGATCGAGCCAAAAGCGTCCAACGGACATCGCTTCATCTTGGTAGCTATAGACTATTTCACCAAATGGGTTGAAGCAGCTTCATATGTAAACGTTACAAGACAAGTTGTCGTCAGGTTTATCAAGAATCACATCATCTGTCGCTACGGCATTCCTAGCAAGATAATCACTGACAATGGGTCAAATTTGAATAACAAAATGATGAAGGAACTTTGTGAAGAATTCAAGATTGAACATCACAACTCATCTCCTTACAGACCAAAGATGAATGGAGCTGTAGAAGCAGCTAACAAAAACATCAAGAAAATCGTTTAGAAGATGGTCATCACTTACAAAGATTGGCATGAAATGCTCCCGTATGCTCTTCATGGTTACCATACATCAGTACGTACGTCGACTGGAGCAACTCCTTTCTCCCTTGTATATGGCATGGAAGCAGTCCTACCTATAGAGGTTGAGATTCCATCAATGAGAGTCTTGATGGAGGCAAAATTAACAGAAGCCGAGTGGTGTCAAAGCAGATTCGATGAATTGAACTTAATCGAAGAAAAGCGCATGACAGCTTTATGCCACGGACAGCTATATCAACAAAGAATGAAGAAAGCTTTCGACAAAAAGGTGAGACCTCGCACAATCAAAGAAGGCGACGTTGTACTCAAAAAGATTCAATCTTTTCTCACAGATTCAAGAGGGAAATGGACTCCCAATTATGACGGCCCCTACGTGGTCAAGAGAGCTTTCTCAAGAGGAGCCCTAATACTCACGACTATGGATGGAGAAGAATTCACCCGTCCTGTGAACGTCGACGCAGTCAAGAAATACTTCGCCTAAATAAATAAAAGAACAGCTCGCTAAGTTGAAAACTCGCAAAGAGCAGCTTAGGCAAAAAGGAGCGTCTCGGTGAATCGAAAACCCGAAAGGGAGATTCAGGCAAAAGTTAGAGACATAAAAAATAATAATCAATCCCGGTAGACTTAAAACCCGAAAGGGGTAGTTTACGCAAAAGTTAGGGATATATGGCAAGTAACTGTGTTCAGGACAAACTTGATCATCCAAAAATCCATAGCGGAGTATTCATCAGCAGTAGGTCATCTTCTACGAAGCACGAATACAGCGCAACTCAGAGTGGAAGGGAAAGATAACGGTCGTCACGTTTCATCGTAGCCCTTTTCTCGAAAAAATTACCAATTTCCAACTTTGTAAATACTCCATGGAATCAAGCGTTTGGCTGATTACCATTCCACATATAATAATTTGAGCCTTGTGCCTTTCTTTGCAAATCGAGTCTTATTCAGTTTCTTAAAATGCATTTTAAGTTTAAACAGTCATTTTCTTGAAACAAATGTTTTCATAAAATAAAATGAATTTACTTGCAAAAAATAAAGGTGAAATTTCTTTCTAAGGTTTACAAACAATAGGAAGAATGCAAACAGTTGCTCCGAAAACGGTTGAGACTCCGGGAACTAAGATTTCCCCATGAGGTCGCTTTGTGAACATCTCCCGATGACGGATCTTCACTTTAATTCATATCACTCACTTCGGACAGTGGACAACTGATAATCAGGTATCCCCGACAGAGTTCGAACTACAAGAAGAGAACATCTTCTGATCAACAAGATTCAAGTTGTATCATAGGATTTTACATCCGCGACAATTCTATTCACATTCACTTTGCATTTCATAATCATCGTAATATTCATGCATTTTGTCTCACACCATATTTGTGTAATGAGCATAGTCTAGCCAGGTTTTGATAGTGTCAATACCCAAATTACTTGGACACATACTCAAGATTCCCCTGCAAAGTTGTAAAAGGGTTTTCTTCTTCATGAAGAAGGTTCATACACCCAAATTCCCCAAGCAAGTCAACAAATGGTAGTCTCCCTCAAAGAGATAGTTTGTTCACTTTTGGAATTCCCCAACTGAGAATCTCCTGCAGAGCGATGCTCGACAATCTTCTTCAAATAAGATAGTTTGTTTCGCATTTTGGAATTCCCCACAGGGTCGATGAGCGGTTCTCTCCTCCAAGTGTGGATTCCCCGACATAATTGATAAGTGGTAGTTTTTTCCTCTTGGAAAACAGTTTGGTATTTCCCCAGCAGGGTCAAGAGATGCCACTTTTCATCAAAGAAAATATTTCAGAATCTCCCAGCGGATCGACAAATGATCCCCAGCGGAGTCAACAAATGGTAGTCTCTCCCAGTAGAAGACAGTTTATTCCCCTAGCAATTGGCAAATGGCAGTCTTTCCCCAAGGAAAGACAGTTTGTCTGTTAAACATTCAAGAGGTCGATGAATGTTGGTTTTCACCCCGAAAAAACAGTTCGTCTGCTTTCAAGCAAAGTCATTAGCCCCTCAAAAGAGCGCGGGACCATATGACGATCCTTCAAAAACGTCAAGTTGAAAGGAGGGATGGTGAAGTTTCTTTATTTACCATCAAATGGTATCTTACCTCCAAGTGCTGGTAAGAAGTTTGATGAGGAAACAAACCCTTGAAGTTTCTTTATTTACCATCAAATGGTATCTTACCTCCAAGTGCTGGTAAGAAGTTTGATGAGGAAACAAACCCTTGAAGTTTCTTTATTTACCATCAAATGGTATCTTACCTCCAAGTGCTGGTAAGAAGTTTGATGAGGAAACAAACCCTTGAAGTTTCTTTATTTACCATCAAATGGTATCTTACCTCCAAGTGCTGGTAAGAAGTTTGATGAGGAAACAAACCTTTGAAGTTTCTTTATTTACCGTCAAATGGTATCTTACCTCCAAGTGCTGGTAAGAAGTTTGATGAGGAAACAAACCTTTGAAGTTTCTTTATTACCATCAAATGGTATCTCATCTCCAAGTGCTGATGAGAAGTTTGATGAAGAAACAAATCTTTGGAGAATTTCTCTTTATCTGAGATATTGTCCAAAATCACAACTTAGACCAGTTTCGAGATACAGGCATCCGAAACAAGGGGAGGTTGCTTGCCTTTTTCTAAGTGTCAACACTTAGTTAAAGAAGATGGATTGCGCATCCTACATTGCCATCCA